>NW_015176028.1:104775-112347 GCF_001447785.1 Gekko japonicus | reverse complement strand
TCTCCACCGTTGTAGAGCCACTTCCGTTCGGAAGCCCGAGGCTTCCGATTTTCGCCCGCCTTTTTTTTTTAGGTCGGCGATATGCGCTTGGGCAAAGCTTCGCCCTGGCGTTTGTTTAAAAAAAAGAAAGAAAAGGTCCTTAGTTTAACGTTTTAGAGGAGTCCGGGACCTCAGGGAGGCCAGTTTGCTCTTTAAACTTTAAAGGTAAGTCCTCTCTTCAAGACATGCTTTTCTGGACGGGGTGTTTTGCGCATGCGCAAAGGTCAACATTCTGTGGATAGCTGCCTATGCGCATGTGCAAACTGAGTTTTAAAAAAACCCAAACCGCCAACGCCCGCTGTGTGTGAATGGTCATACAGCGATGGGCTCCGCAGACAGGAGGTGTGATCGCGTTTCAGCCGGCAGAAAATGCAACGATTCCGTACAGTTTATGCCGGCTGAAATGCCCCGTCATGATGTGCTAACCAGTGCAGAAGATGGTGCACATGACAAACAGACAAAACATAATACACGCACAGGCCTAGTTCACATTCCCCTTCCCTTTATGAAAGTGCCTTTCCAAACGGTTCTGTAATAATGGAGCCCCATTATCTTTATGGATGTGAAATGGCGTGGGAAAGCCTGATCTTGTGAGATCTTGGCATTTAAGCACGGTTTGTAATCGAGTGGGAACCCACCAAGGAACGGTTTGCAGAGGAGGGCGATGGCAAACCATCTCTGCTTCTCCTTTGCCTCGAAAACCTCATGGGGTCGCCGCAAGTCGGCTGTGACTTGGCACCACTTTAGCCATTTGTTACCTTTATAAAAAAATTCCTCCTGAACAATTCTGCTCTTCCACAGTCTGCGGAATGACAGACGCGTGGGAGCCTTCCTCACCACCACGGATGGGGACCGCAACAGAGAACAGATGTAAGTAAGTAAGTAAATTTATTACAGACAGGGGTCATTTCCTGCGGTAGCACACAGGAGCGGAGCTCCGGCAGTAAAGAGCCCAGGGGGCGGGCACATGCAACAAGCCCCGCCCCCTGCTCCCAGCAGCCCTCAGTCAGAGCAAGAAGCAGCCAGGTAAGTTGCAGAGCTTCCCCCGGCCCTCCGGCCCCAAACAGTCCAGTGGCACCTTTAAGACCAAGTTTTATTCAGGTACAAGCCCTCCCTCCTCTGCGAGGACAGAGCTGCACATTCCCCCCCCAAACAGCTAGCAATCCAAAACAGTTCAGTGGAGCCTGCCTGAGTGGTGGGTGTTGCCTTCTGACATACTTCTGGTGATGTCTGGGGTTGTGGCATATGCTAATGAGTTATGCTAATGAGCTCCTGCACCTCTTTTTCTACGAAATGACCCCTGATTACAGGGAACAGATCTGTACAAGCAGTTGTTGATCCTGCCCACTTGCTGGGTGACACTCACAGAAGGCCCTGTGCAGGTGAGCAGAGCTGCCATGGCAGATGGTAGCAGGAGAAGCCGTCTCGTATTATGAGGCTCCAAGGCCGTGCAGGGCTTTGTATATGACAGGACCGGGAATTGAACCAGATAACTCATGGGCAGCCAGCAGAGCAACAGCACAATGGTGTCAGAACCCACAGCTAACAACGAAGTACACGCATTCAGGAACGGTTATACTTTTATTGCAAGGCTATAGATGCAGTAACACGGGCACTGTTAGGAATGGCCGCAGCCCCTAGAGCATAATAGGATATAGGCAGGGGTCATTTCGTAGAAAAAGAGGTGCAGGAGCGCATTAGCATAACTCATTAGCATAACTTATTTGCATATGCCACACATTGCTAGCTATGGGGGGGGGGGAACCTGCAGATCTGTCCTCACAGAGGAGAGAGAGCTTGTACCTGGATAAAACTTGGTCTTAAAGGTGCCACTGGACCGTTTTGGACCGGGGGGAGCTCTGCAACTTACCTGGCAGCTTCTTGCTTTTACTGAGAGCTGCTGGGAGCAGGGGGTGGGGCTTGTTGCACGTGCTTGCCCCCTGGGCTCTTTACTGCCAGAGCTCCGCTCCTGTGCGCTCCTGCAGGAAATGACCCCTGGATATAGGGTATTCGTATGCACCCTCCCCAGGGCATTGGCCAATTAGGGACCCTCCCGCGTGCGGGATAAGTCAGGCAAAGCTGAGAACCAGGAGTCTCTCACGGTACATAGGAGCCCTCCAGACAACACAACCTCCTCCGGCACATCTGTAGAGATAAGCGTTACAGCAAAGGCATAGCAGCAGGGATAGGAATGCAGTAACAATGAACAAGACACAGAATGAACTCCCCAACCCCCATGGCAGCATAGCTGACAAATGGGTGTAATATTCATGCTCCGGCTAGCTCCCAATAAGAGCTGAGCTGCAGCTCTAACTGGAGTCTCCATGTTGGCATCAAGGGCAGACCTACACAGAATGCATTGCGGTAGTCTAGTCTTGATGTTACATTAGCAGACATCCAGGTGGCCTGATTGAAATCAGTTGCGAGATTTTGATGCAGTTGCGCACTCTTCTCCTAGCACAAATGTTGCTGAACAGATCATAATGCTGCTTCAGTACCAGCACAGGGAGCATTACTTCTCATTTCCAGTACTGAGGCCATAAAACGCTTTCCTGCAAAGCGGGTTGCTGCTGCTTCCTGTCGCAGTGGAAGGTTCTGCTCTTGTCACGGTGGAGCCTTTTAAACCTTGAATCCACACTGACAAAGGCAGCGCTGCCAGTCGAAAGCAAGGCAAATTGCCATCCATTAAGGATTAGTTGTTGATGTACTTTTTGAAACGCGTGTCTTAGTGTGGGTGCAAGTATTGAACTGAAAGCCACGGAGAGGGAGTCGCACCACAGAACAGTTGCAGGGAATGGTTTATGAAAAATAATGAAATGGTGGCTTTCCCTTCTGAGGAGTCTGGAGCCCCTGATCGCCCTTGCTCACATCTTTCTTCCAGGTGGACCTGTTTCCTCTCCGAGCTATCTGGGATACAGCACACATGCATAGGATTACCTTGTCAAGCAACAGAGGAGGAGGAGGAGGAGGAGGAGACTGGATTTATACCCCACCCTTCACTCAGAGTCTCAGAGCGGTTTACAATCTC
This sequence comes from Gekko japonicus, assembly GCF_001447785.1. NCBI lineage: Eukaryota > Metazoa > Chordata > Lepidosauria > Squamata > Gekkonidae > Gekko > Gekko japonicus. Next base: position 109,280 of record NW_015176028.1, on the reverse strand, counting down.
CTTCCTGTCCTCTCCCCACAACAGACACCCTGTGAGCAGTGTTCCCTCTAAGCTGAGTTAGTGTGAGCTAGCTCACAGTTTTTTACCCTCCGGCTCACGGATTTTTGTCTTCGCTCAGGAAGGAGGGCTCCAGAGCCAACTAATGTATGCCGTGGCCAAATCACCTGCTCACAACTTTAATGGGAGTAGCTCACAATTTGCTCACAGGACTCCACAGCTTAGAGGGAACGTTGCCTGTGAGGTAGGTGGGGCTGAGAGAGCTCTTTTGAGGACCGCTCTTGAGAGAACAGCTCTGAGAGAACTTGTGACTGACCCAAGGTCACCCAGCTGGCTGCATGTGGAGGCGTGGGGATGAGAGTCCGCAACTCTTAACTCCTACACCAAACTGGCTCTCTATTGAGGTCTCCTTACTGCCCCCCGCCCCCATGCCATGTTACTCATCAGGGCAGGAAAGATCTGATTTGCCACCGAGAGGCTTTCACGGAGGCCCCGCAGGCTGCCCCTGGCTGTGGCGCGTTCTTGTGCCAGAAGCCGCCATGGTACAAGCTGTGAGCCTCTGCTGTCCCATGTGGGGTCAGCAGAGCCTCGGGTGGGACGGCTACCGGGGCCCAGGCAGGTCCCACTGTCGGGGGCCCTTTCCCTGCCTGTTCCCTTCCGGCAGCAGTAAAGAGCCAGAGCCCAGGAGCACCAGAAAGACTAGCAACATTGGGGGCAAGTCACTGAGTCACTTCAGATTCTCACGGAAGCCAGTTTGGCGTCGTGGTTAAGTGCGCGGACTCTAATCTGGGAGAACTGGGTTTGATTCCCCACTCCTCCACTTGCACCTGGCTGGATGGCCTTGGGCAAGCCCTAGTTCTGATAAGAGCTGTTCTTGAAAAAGAGCAGTTTCTGTCAAGAGCTCTCTCGGCCCCACCTACCCCACAGGGTGTCTGTTGTGGGGAGGGGAAGGGAAAGGAGTTTGTGAGCCGCTCTGAGACACCTTCGGGTAGTGAAGGGCCATGGGGTATAAATCCAATCTCTTCCTCTTCTTCTTTTACCTCACAGGGTGTCTGTTGTGGGGAGGGGAAGGGAAAGGAGTTGGCAAGCCGCTCTGAGACACCTTTGGGTAGTGAAGGGTGGGGTATAAATCCAATCTCTTCTCTTCTTCTTCTTCTTTGTCTACCCTGCCACAAATGTTACTAGTCTTTCTGATGCTCTGGGACTCTTGCTATTTTTCATGTATCTGAAGGTGTGAGCAGTGACTCACGAAAGCTCCACGGTGAGGACATAACTGTGGACATGATGGCCTGGATGCGACATGAACCATGGTCGTTATCAGGGCTTTTCTTGTAGAAAAAGTCCAGCAGGAACTCATTAGCATAACAGGCCACGCCCAACAACAGGAACTCATTAGCATATTAGGCCACACCCCATGCCTACCCTCGGCTCGCCCAAGTGCCCCGTTGCTGCGGGAAGCCCGGGCAAGCCAGCCCTTCGACAGGCTGGGGAAGGCACGGGGAGGCATTTAAATGCCTCCCTGATCCTTCCAGGGCCTCCCTGGCCCGCCCCCCTTGGAGTCACCGGGGGTGTGTGTCGCTCTCCAGGCCTTCCCTCTGTAGCCAGGCACGCAGAGGTTTTGGCTGTAGTGGGCGTGGCCAACTCTGAAGCCAGCCGGAACGCCGTTCCTATGCGTTCCTGCCCAAAAATAGCCCTGTAGTTGTCACTGGACTGGGGAGGAGCTATGTCTCAGTGGTACAGAAAAAAAAACTGCGAAGAAACTTGGGTACCATCTTTGAAAGTGTTTTATTTGTCACAGTTAAGATTGCTTTGCTCTGATTCTCTGGGACTGATTTGTATCTTTAGAGCAGGCCAGGTCAAAGATGTAGCAACGAAGAGTCCCACAGATCAGCCGCATGCAGGGTCCTGTTGGGGATACGTTTCATGGGCCTTATTGTTTTCTGTGTATAAACAACTTGCCCTGAGGTGCTAATTAACGGCAGGTTTTACATATGCAAGACAAATACCTTCCACTGTGTTTTTCCATACAAGTTCATTTGTGGACAAGGTGAGTTGATCTAAGTCATTAGCATCCTAGATTTCAAAAGGGAGAGAGAGACAGAGAGAGAGAGAGGGAGAGAGAGAAGCTGATTACAAATGCTTCTGAAGCGTTTTTTGTTCTCTAGTCAGGACCTGTAATCTTTCATCAGTCAAGATCCCAAAAGTTAATTCTCGATCACGATGCTCCTTGATAACTGTACTGCTGTGCACAATAAATCAAGCTCTGTAATGGTGCATCTTGAGCTTTCAGGGAAGTATCCTTCCTGCATCCATGATGCACACCTGATTAAATCCCCCCCATCACATGCAGAATATAAGCAGTGCACAGAAATCACATTGCTAGGCTATTATAACCGATTCCAGAGTGCAGCAAACACAGCTCTCTCTCTAGACGTGCAAGTGTCCTTATGCTGCCAGGCTATCTGTCCATCTAGCACCACACTGATTGCTGACTGCTCTATAAAAGGCAGAGGCCTGGATCCTGTGGCTGCGTTGCACTGGTGCTTTGCTCTGGCCGCATCACAGGTCAGTTCCTCTATTGCTCATTCTTTTGTTTGCACCAGACCTGCTGTTTTTAGTGGGCCCTTGTACAAAGAGCGAGACAGTGTGGTGTAGTGGTTACATTGACTAATGACACACTTCCGGTGATGCCAGGGGGGTGGCATATGCTAATGAGTTATGCTAATGAGTTCCCCTAGCTCTTTTTCTACGAAACGACCCCTGTCCTCCACCACAAATTTCATTAGTCTTTAAGGTGCTCCTGGACTCCTGCTCTTTTCTGTCTGAAGATGTAAGCAGTAACTCACCAAAGCTCATCCCCTGCCGCAAATTTGTCTTGAAAGTGCTCCTGGACTCTTGGGCTGATTTCCCACAAGCAGCTGTGCCGCCCTCACTCTTCCCTTTCCCCCGATTGGATTTGTCAGTTTCCCACCACTTGCTGCGCGGCTGCATTTTGACCCGCAGCATCCCCCAATTCCCCCCGCATCTTCTAGATCGTTTTTTGAGATCGAGAAAATGCGAGGGAAATTGGGGGATGCGCAGGTCAAACTGCCGCGCAGCAAGTAGTGGGGAACTGACGAATACAGTCGGGGGAAGGGAAGAGTGGTGGCAGTGCAGCTGCTTATGGGAAATCGGTCTTGCTCTTTTCTATCTGAAGAAGTGAGCAGTGACTCATCATAGCTCCTCCCCGCCACAAATTTTATAAGTAAGGTGCTACTGGACTCTTACTCTTTTCTACTGCTAGAGACAAACATGGCTACTCTCGAAATATCTGGAAATAGTGTTAGCTCGTCTCTCAGGATGTTTCCCTCCTTCCCATCACAAGTCACTGACATGCTATTTCTCAGAAGTAACCTCACCTGCCTGTCACCCCAGTTCTATCAATGTCTTTGTGAGTTTTTCCATTGTTGTCCATTGTCCAGCATTAATCAGTTTTATCTGACATTCTTAAGAGCAAAATAAGGAGTTGGGCTGTGTGGATCTGTTCAGCTACTGGATTTGCTTTTCTCTGCTGGAGGGAGGCTTTCCCTGGTGCAAGGTGCTCTTTTGACCCTCCGATAAGTCTCTCTTCCTGCCATGAGAAAGTATTTATTTATTTCTTTATTTATTTATTTATTTATTATTGCATTTTTACCCCGCCCTCCCCGCGAACGGGCTCAGGGCGGCTTACACGGGGGCACAAGCCCATGCATAACAACAATATAAAACATTAAAAGCTATTAAGTCACAACAAAGACAAATAAAGTGCTCCATACAACAAGATGGTCTCTGAAAATGGTATCGATCATTTCATTAGGGCGAAATTGTCCTGTCGATGGTCCAAGCCAGTTCAGCAGCATCAGTGCCATGCAGAATTATGGCAGTTCTTCCGGGGACCACTCCCAACCCCGTTGTTCCAACGATGGTAATAATAGAGGTGGCAGAGGGGGCGGCCCCTATATAAAAGCCTTGCGGAACAGTTCCATCTTGCAGGCCCTGCGGAACTGCATAAGGTCCCGCAGGGCCCTGATCTCTTCCGGGAGCTCATTCCATCAGGTGGGGGCCGCCACTGAGAAGGATCTGGCCCTGGTCGCAGCAAGCTTTGCCTCCTGGGGGCCTGGAATCACCAGGCGGTGTTGTGTCCCCGACTGAAGTGCTCTTGGGGGTATATGTGGGGAAAGGCGGTCCCTCAGGTAGGTCGGACCCTGGCCATATAGAGCTTTAAAGGTAAGAACCAGCACTTTGAAGTGGATTCGGTACACTATTGGCAGCCAGTGCAGCGCTTTCAACCCAGGCTGGATGTGCCCCAACTTGGGGAGACCCATCAACAGCCTGGCCACCGCATTCTGCACTAGCTGCAGCTTCTGGATCTGTGACAAAGGCAGCCCCATGTAGAGAGCGTGACAGTAGTCCAGCCTTGAGGTGACCGTCGCATGGATCACTGTGGCCAGGTCACCGCGGTCGAGGAAGGGAACCAACTGCCGAGCCTG
>NW_015176028.1:104333-104462 GCF_001447785.1 Gekko japonicus | reverse complement strand
TGTGCGAGGGGGCGCATGTAGATGTTAAACAGCATCGGGGAGAGCACCGCCCCTTGAGGCAGACCACACTCAAGTGGGTGCCTCCAGGACTGCTGTTCCCCTATCGCCACCCTCTGTCCCCAACCTTGG
>NW_015176028.1:96783-103041 GCF_001447785.1 Gekko japonicus | reverse complement strand
GGGAGCGATCTCATCGATGGCTGTGGAGAGTTGGCTATGCCAGTCCTCCACAAGCTCATCTAATGAGCCGCCAGGGGGCATCGGATCCTGCCGAGCCATTTGAAGCCGTACGGGATCCATTTGGTTCCGTGGGCGAGCTAAAATCTGCTCGCCGCCTAAACAGGGTCGGGGTGGAACATTCAGACAAGCTTTCAGGGCATAGTGGTCCGACCATGGTACTGCCTTTGCAGTAATCCGGTCCACTGTAATTCCCACAGCGAAGATAAAGTCGAGTGTGTGCCCGGCCTGGTGCTTGGGGATCGATACGAATTGGGAGAGTCCCAGTGCCGCCATGGATGACACCAGGTCCGCAGCCCGGCTGGAGGCTGCGTCATCGGCATGGACGTTGAAGTCACCCAAGACTATAAGCCTAGGGTGCTCCAGCACCCAGCCTGATACGGCCTCCAGCAGGGACGACAGGCCACCGGCCGGTGCGTTAGGCGGTCGGTACACCAGCCAGATAGCCAAACTCTCGGTCCCCAGCACCAGGCCGACACACTCCATGCCCGCTATCTCCATCGTGGGGAGCGCCCTGAAAGAGTAAGCCACCCGAATGAACATCGCCACTCCTCCCCCCACCCCTTAGTCCGCCATTGGTGTAGTACCGAAAACCCGGGTGGGGCAAGTTGGGAGAGAGCTACAGTCTCCCCCTCCCACACCCAAGTCTCAGTCATACACACCAGATCCGCTGCTTGTTCTGTGACGAAGTCCCGAAGGCCTGTCGTCTTATTATTGATGGACCTGGCATCGCACAACACCAATGACGGAGAGGGATTCTTCATCCTAGCCCCACTGCTGACCTCCCTCGGGATGGGTCGTAGGCTGGAAGGGCGTCGAGCCAATCCTCTTGATCTTTTGCCTAGACCCACCGCTAAACGTTCCCCTCCCCAAGAGCACCGGAATCTGCTGTTCCAGCATTGCTGCACCCGCCAGTCGTTGCTATGGCCACAGACTACTGGTACTAGCTGAGCAGGGCAATTCCCCCACCCAGAGCTGAAACAGCAATATCAAGTCCACTGACTCTTTACCCTACCCAGCTATCTAACTTCCTCTGGTACAAAAGGCAAGCCTAATGGCTCTCTAATATAATATATGTTAACCAACTACTCTACTAACAAATACTAATACCAGGGAACCCACCATCCCTCAACCTCCAAAACTAAGCTTCCTGGAAGCAGTTACTAGTACCTCTGCTAAGTACCTCTGCTAAGCAGAATAGATTCACAGGACTGAACCCTTGGGGAGGTCGAAAGGGGGTGAAGTTTAGTGTTTGGTTCTCAGCAGTAGGCAGCCAGGTGCCTCTGGGAAAGGTTCACGTGAAATGGCAAGAAAAGTGTCTTCCTCTATTATACGCCCACAGCATCTGGTAATCAGAGATGCACTGTATTTGAGCATGTAGGTTCCTTTAAGATACCTTGGCTAATAGCTGTGAGCCAATCTGTCCTCCATAAATCCAATCCTTTGTAACGCCACCTCTAAGAACGTATATTTATTTAATCCGTGGAATGTGCTAACATATTTTACAGTAGGCAAAACTAGCTGGAGTTAATTGTCTCGGCTGATTGCTCCACGATCCACACATGTAGGTGCCTGAGGCAGAAAATCTGAATGGTGTCTCGGTGGTGCTTTAAGAAAACCCACACACCTTAAATTAAGCAATGGACCATTTGCTGCTGTTTAATGATACCTTCTTAAGGTCTGGTGCCTGAGGCAGTCAAGTTAGCGCTTAAGTCCCATTCCCCCCACCCAAGGTTGTCTTCTTTTATTTATCCATTTTTACCTGGTGAAAGCTTACGACAATGGAAAGCATAGGTAGCCTCCAACAATACTGATTAGCAAGTATTAGGATTGCTGCACAATCAAACATGTTTTATTTGATTCAGTGGGACTTTAGTTAACTGATCATAGTTGTATAGAGGTAAAAATTATCGCTCTGAAGCAAAAAGGGGTGCTTCCTTTGTTTTCAGACAGTGTGCCTACATTCTGTGTCAGGCGCCCTCTTGGAAGAGGCATTCCCTCCTATTTGTGAGAGAAACAGACAAGATCAGAATTAATTAGGGCTGCCAAGTCCCCCCGGGGGGCAGGGAAACCCCCACCCCAGAGGCCCATTCCCCGCCGCTGGCAGATCGGGCCCCGGGGGGAACCCCACCCCCACATGCACGTCACCAGGAAGTGACGTTATGATGCCGGGCACACTGGGGGCGGGGCCACGACCATCCGAGGGTTTCCCCCTTGGATGGTCATGGCCCCGCCCCCAGCGTGCCCGGCGTCATAACGTCACTTCCTTGTGATGTGCGTGCGGTGCGCGCATAGGACGCCAGATGGGAGTTCCCCGCTCCCGACGATTTTCGACTTGGCAACCCTAGAATTAATCCAGCCAATTAGTTGATTAAACCTTGCAGCCCAGAATGTATAGCACTGCCAGTGTATGGTACTTTAGCAAGCAAGCAAGGCCTTCTACCCCAAAGAACTTAGTCGATTCCATGAGAGAGACTCCGTAACGACTTCAGCCTCTTTCTTGAAAGTTGCTGTGGTGTCAAGAACCAGGCGATGGTCTCCATGGATTTCTCCAGCGCAAATGAGTGCCAATTACAGTGTTTACTTTCCACTGGGGGTTCAGCCCATCGTTTTGTCTAATTACAGCACAAAATGCACACTGAAAAAGCCATCCTTCTTTAAAGAACGTATTCCCCCAAGAAACCGTAAAAATCTTTAATACCAATTATAAAACGCTTCTCAGCATGCCAGCCGGAGCCAACAGTGTGGGAGGAACGACTGACTACTATATAACTATTCTGTGTAGAAGTGAGACAGCAAGAAGCTCACTTCATTGGGCGATTCTGCATTGGCTTTTCCCTCCATTGCTTTATGAAACCCACGTTGGAACAGAAATCTCTCTCTGCATTGCATGCTACTTTCACTTTCTTTGATCATCGCATTTTATGGTACTCTCTACACTGCATGCCGCTTTTGCTTTCTTTGATCGTTGGTGTGGAGAAACGCCATTTTGTGTATATGTTTACGTTGGTGTGGGCTGGATAGGAGGAGACCAATGCTCCCGCTAAGCTGTGGAGTCTTGTGAGCAAAAACGTCTACCTTGTGAGCAGTGTTCCCTCTAAGCTGAGTTAGTGTGAGCTAGCTCAGAGTTTTTTAGCCTCCGGCTCACACATTTTTGTCTTCGCTCAGGAAGGAGGGCTCCAGAGCAAGCTAATTGATGCAGCAGCCAAATTGCTCGCTCACAACTTTAATGCCAGTAGCTCACAAAGTAGAATTTTTGCTCATAAGACTCCACAGCTTAGAGGGAACATTGCTTGTGAGCTCCTCAGGCTTCCCAAGTACTTACCGTGATTCAGCAGGGGACACAGACGTCCTCACAGGATCATTCCTGCGGGGACAACAGACACGCCGCAACAGACACGCCAGCCGACGCTCTGGCAATGGGGCTGGAAACTCGATGGTACCATCGAGTTTCCAGCCCCATTGCCAGAGTGTCACCCAGCATCACTTCCTGGCGACGGCATGGTGTGTGACAGGGAGGAATGGTACGGCCGGGGAGCATGTTTCCCCCGCTGAATCACGGTAAGTACTCGGGAACCCTAGAGCTCCTGGCCTTAAAGTTGTGAGCGAGCGATTTGGCTGCTGCATAGATCAGTTTGCTCTGGAGCCATCCTTTCTGAACTAAGACAAAAATGTGTGAGCCGGAGGCTAAAATACTGTGAGCTGGCTCACACTAACTCAGCTTAGAGGGAACACTGGAGGAGACCCTCAAACTTGAGGCAGGCCTTGGCCTAGTCTCCTCCTCCTTCCCCCCTCCCCTCCTGTCTCCAACCAGTAGTCTGAGCGCGGCTCCCTAGAGAGGACAGGAAGTCCATCAAGTGGTGAGGAGATCGGCCCCAGAATGCTGCAGGTGAGAGAGAGCCAGTTCCTGGGCAGGAAACTGCTGTTTTTGATAGTGGAGTTTTGGGCGGGAAGGCAGTCAGTCAGTCTGTCAGAAGTCTGAAGCCAGTCAGACAGTTGGAGTCTGCAGGAGGGAGAGGCCATGTTGGGAGACAGGCTGATCCCACTTTCTTCAATGAAATGAAGTCATTTGCCTGCCCTGCAAGACCATCTAGACAGGGCATGAGTGTAGAGAAAGGAGAGATGGAGCGGTTTTGTTGCCTTCATTTTACAGGAGATGCCTGTAAATAGTTAATTAGCTTGCAGAAACGATGACTGAGGGGTGACATGATTGAGGTTTATAAGATTATGCATGGGATAGAGCAGGTAGAGAAAGAGGTACTTTTCTCCCTTTCTCACAATACAAGAACTCGTGGGCACTCCATGAAATTGCTGAGCGGTTGGGTTAGAACGGATAAAAGGAAGTACTTCTTCACCCAAAGAGGGATTAACACATGGAATTCACTGCCACAGGAAGTGGTGGCGGCTACAAGCATGGACGGCTTCAAAAGGGAATTAGATAAGCATATGGAGCAGAGGTCCATCAGTGGCTATTAGCCACAAGGTATAGATAGGGGCTCTGGGGCAAGTGATGCTCTGTCATCTTGGTGCTTGGGGGGGTCAACAGTGGGAGAGCTTCTAATGTCCTGGCCCCACTGGTGGACCTCCTGATGGCACTGGTATTTCTGGCCACTGTGTGATACAGAGTGTTGGCCTGGATGGGCCTTTGGCCTGATCCAACATTGGCATCTCTTATGTTCTTAAGAGTTTTCAAATAAATCCTTTAACTGTTGACAGTGAGAAGTCCCTCTGTACCGTATAGTTCCCCCAGCCACTTGGACATGCTAGGGGTGGGTCAGGGGCTCCCTAAGGAGGAGAACGGGGCAAAATGGTCAGTTGCCAACTCTCCAGGGGACCTCTGAAGATTGCCAGGAAGCCCCGAGGTGGGTGCCTAGTAAGACTTTAGTAAGAGGTTAGGAGGCTGTCCTGCCTAACCAGAGCACAAGACAGGGACAGTGGTGGCAGCAATACCCGGAGGCAGTGGAGAAAAATTGCCCCTTCAGGTGCCAGGTCAGGCAAAGGAGGGGTGGGCAGAGCGGGGCCGCCAGCTGACACAGGCCTGTTCTGCCACAATTGGGTTTTATGGTACCTTCTGCATAGATTTATGGCCATTCAGGGGTGGCTTTGCAGTCAGTATGGCGTTGCCCCAGGGTATTTGAATGTGGTTTTGAACTGCGCTGTTTCCTCAGTGTTGAGAAAATGTGGAGTGAATGCCAGGTGCAGAATCGCCCAATTGACAGAGAATAGGTAGCATGAAAGAGGTCTGACTTTTCACCCTCATTATGGGATTTTGAGGGAACAAAACACCTGCCAGCTGTGTCTAAAAAAGGCTAAACTTGCACTGGGCGGAACTTTGGATGGGAAGGAAACCACAAAACAACACATTTACCAAGGTGTGGCTCAAGTGGTTAAGACACTGAACTGCAGGCTGTGGAAGGTCGGTAGTTCAGCAGTTTGAGATCTGGGTGCCGCATGACGGAGTAAGCTCCCGTCTCTAGTTCCAGCTCCTGCCAACCTAGCAGTTCGAAAGCAAGAAATTGCAAGTAGATAAATAGGTACCACTTTGGTGGGAAGGTAACAGCGTTCCGTGCACCTTGGTGTTTAGTCATGCCGGCCACATGACCACGGAAACGTCTTCGGACAGCGCTGGCTCTTCGGCTTTGAAACGGAGATGAGCACCGCAACCCTAGAGTCGGATTCGACTGGCTTTCAAGCAAGGGAACCTTTACCTTTACCTTTACTTTATTAGGCCTTGGAAAGCAAAATGAAGCAGGGCAAAGGTTAACAGAGTTTTGTCAAGAGAACACACTGGTCATAGCGAACACCTTTTCCCAACAACCTAAGAGGCGACTCTACACATGGACATCACCAGATGGGCAACACCGAAATCAGATTGACTATATAATTTGCAGTCAAAGATGGAGAAGCTCCATACAGTCAGTAAAAACAAGACCTGGAGCTGACTGTGGCTCAGATCATGAGCTACTCATTGCAAAATTCAGACTTAAACTGTAGAAAATTGGGAAAACCACTAGGCCATTCAGGTTTGACCTAGATTGCATCCCTGATGAATATACAGTAGAGGTGAAGAATAGATTCAAGGGTCTAGATTTGATAGATAGAGTGCCTGAAGAACTATGGACGGAGGTTCGTGACATTGTACAGGAGGCAGCAATCACCACCATCCCAAAGAAAAAGAAATGCAAGAAAGCAAAGTGGCTG
>NW_015176028.1:91533-96134 GCF_001447785.1 Gekko japonicus | reverse complement strand
CATTGACTATGCTAAAGCCTTTGACTGTGTGGATCACAACAAACTATGGCAGGTCCTTAAAGAGATGGGAGTACCAGACCACCTCACATGTCTCTCTCTCTCTCTCTTTTTTAAAACAATTTTTATTAAGATCATGGCATCCGGCCCCATCACTCCTTGGCAAATAGAAGGGGAAGTCGTGGAAGTAGTGACTAACTTCATGTTCCTGGGATCCCAGATCACCGCAGACGGTGACAGCAGGCATGAAATTAAAAGACGCCTGCTTGGGAGGAAAGCGATGGCGAACCTAAACAGCATGATAAAAAGTAGAGACATCACCCTGCCAAGAAAAGTCCGTATGGTCAAAGCAATGGTATTCCCAGTAGTCATGTATGGCTGCGAGAGTTGGACTATAAGGAAGGCCGTGCACCGAAGAATAGATTCTTTTGAACTATGGTGCTGGAGAAGACTCTTGAGAGTCCCTTGGACTGCAAGGAGATCAAATCAGTCAATCCTAAAAGAAATCAACCCTGACTGTTCCCTGGAAGGCCAGATAATGAAACCGAAGCTCAAATACTTTGGCCACCCAATGAGAAGGGAGCACTCACTGGAGAAGATCCTGATGCTGGGAAAGATTGAAAGTCAAGGAAGACGGGGACAGCAAAGGATGAGATGGTTAGACAGTGTCATCGATGCAACGAACATGAAATTGAGCCAACTTCAGAGGACGACGGAAGACAGGAGGGGCTGGCGGGAGCTGGTCCATGGGGTCGCGAAGAGTCGGACTTGACTGTGCGACTGAACAACAACAAAAAGTTTATTAGGATGTGATAAATAAAGACAGTTACAATATTAATTTCATTTTGTATTAGGGATGCCACAGCCTCCAGGTGGGACCTGGGGATCTCCTGGAATGATAGCTCATCTCTAGACTACAGAGATCAGTTCCTCTGGAGAATATGGATGCTTTGGAGGGGCACTATACCCCCCCCTGGAGGTCCCTGTCCTCTCCACGGTCCATCCCCAAATCTCCAGAAGTTTTTTTAACATGGAAATCGAAATCCTATCCCCCACCCCTGGCAACCCTAGTTTGTGTAAGATCTTCTCACTATCGAATACATTGTTGTCAATTCAAGAAATAAGCCACTAGCCTCATGGATCTCTTTTGTTTCTTCTTCGTGGCATACCCCCCAATAATTCTTCCTGGTTTTGGTGTTAATGTGTGCATATGTTTTTATTGAATTGTTTCATATATACTTTATTTTAAATATTGTTTTAATGTTGAAATGTTTTAATGTTCTCTGCCTTGGGGACCCTGTTTGGGTAGAAAGGCAGCATAGGTATGTATCAAGTAAATAAATAATACTTATAAGTTATAGAAGTAAACATGGGGTCCTCAACCTTTTTAAGCTTGCAGACACATTTGGCATTCTGATATGGCTTGGTGGGCACAACAGCAAAACGACTGCCACAAAATGGCTGCAACAGGAGGCGGGGCCAGCACTCACTCACTTTGGCCCCAGTGACACAGTGCAGAGCCTGGTGCTATGGAGGCAGCTGCTGCCAAAGCAACATTTTAAAAAAGATGTGCACATCCAGTCAAATGTCCAATAGTCAATGAGAAGCCTTGCTGGACAAAAACCCTACCTGGCACCATCCACTCCCTAAAAACACTTGGTGGGCCGCAGGTACCAGAAGAAGTGTGGGCAGACACTATGACGCCCACAGGCATCATGTTGGGGACCCTGGTATAAAATGTCTTGGACTGGCACATCCTTTGCTTGGGCTTAGGATGAAAATGCTAGGCCATTTCCCCACCTTTAATGATTCAATTCTCCTTTGCTGTCTTTGACAAAAGTGCAAATGGATGGTTTGTGTGATGCTAGGTAGCTGCGGTGGCTCAAGTGGTTAAGACGCTGAACTGCAGGCTGTGGAAGGTCGGTAGTTCAGCAGTTCGAGACCCGGGTGCCGCATGACGGAGTGAGCTCCCATCTCTAGTTCCAGCTCCTGCCAACCTAGCAGTTCGAAAGCAAGAAATTGCAAGTAGATAAATAGGTACCACTTCGGTGGGAAGGTAACAGCGTTCCGTGCGCCTTGGTTTTTAGTCATGCCGGCCACATGACCACAGAAACGTCTTCAGACAGCGCTGGCTCTTCGGCTTTGAAACGGAGATGAGCACAGCAACCCTAGAGTCGGATTCGACTGGCTTTCGAGCAAGGGAACCTTTACCTTTACTAGGTAGCTCCTAGTTTATATATCCTGTACAGAGGTACAGGCTATCCGTGTGCATCTTTGTTTTAACCCAAATGCTTTTAGCATTGAGGAGTCAAGAAAGGAAACCGTAGAAGGAAATTATAGGGTGAAACTAATTGCATCTTTCCCCATGATGCTGTGGAGAATCGGGAAAAACCCTGCTTCGCAACGCTATTAAAACTGGGGCAAATAACTCACGTGAAAAACGGCTGAAATTAAAAAAAGGACTTTTTATAGTGAACTTTGGATCCTGGCCTACGGATATAGCACAGAACAGTATTATTACATACTCTATGAATGAATGCAGTACAGTACAAGTCCAGCACATGATGAACTCATTTATTAGCTTCATTGACCAGAGGTCTTAAGCCAAACGTACAAACAGCTACTATGAAACAGGTGGGTAGCCATGTTGGTCTGAAGCAATAAAACAAAGTTTGAGTCCAGTGGCACCTTTAAGACCAACAAAGTTTAACTCTGGGCATAAGCTTTCGTGTGTATGAAACTAATTAAACTAAATGAAAGAATTAAACTTAAAAGTGCCACTGGACTCGGTCTTTGTTCTAGAACTATAAGTGACAGAGAAGTCAAGCAGATCTTGACTGTGTCCACAGTTGACCCCTGATTTTGCGCACGCTTCATTCTACAACCCAAATCCTATTTCATTATTTATGGAATGCCCCATCCTGTTAATTGTATTGGCTCACCCTGTGTAATCCGCCTTGAGTCCCGGTGGGAAAGGCAGAATGTAAATAGTGTAAAGAAACAAACAAATAAGCATTATAATGAGATAACAAAAAGAGGCAGCTTCCACGAATTTGTAATATTTATTCGTTTTATTTCCTAAACCAGCTAGGCAGTAGAAGAAAATAGTGCCATAATGGAATGAAATGGGGATGAAACGAAACGCTGACTCTGAGCCAAAAGAAAACCCAAATCTCGATTGCCCCGATGGGTAGACGATGAACCTTCTGCTGGTAGGTCCTTATCTAAGAGGTCTCGAATGTTGTTCCTTTTGGAGGAAAATGCAAAATCGCAGGGAAATAAATCAGAGGCACAAGTCCAAGGGCCTCCATTTCCATGTTGTTCTAAGCCAGGAAATCCTGCTATGCAAAGCAGAGAAATGGCTTTCTTGATGGGAAACTAGAAAACAACAAAAAGGTACTGGAGGCTAAATGAAGCCCACGGGGTAGGGAGAAACCTCCATTGAGTAATAAATAGTTTTGATCCAAAGACTGGATGTCTTATTTTGTCTTTTGTACCAAAAATACCTCTATTTTAAAATATATATTTTTCTGAATACATCATTTCTGCAACTACACATATGATTTGAGAGGGAATAAATGGTGGTTTCCCACTGTAAAGGATTTTTTCCTCCTGGTCTTATAATGGAAGTAAACATATTTATCTATTAAAACATTTATACCCCACCTTTCCTCTTGGCTAGGTTGCCAGTCCCCCGGTTGGGGCGGGGGATCCCCCGATTTTGGGGGCTTCAATCCACCACTGGCCAGCCCCAAACAGCCCCCTCCTGCAGTGTCGGCAACAGCATGATGACAACACCCAGAAGTGACGTCATCATGCGGCGCACGATAAGCGTGCATGCCAGAAGATCCAGGCTCAGAGCCCGGCAAGACCTGGCAACCATACTCGTGGCTCAAGGCAGCTACGTGAGGAGCTATGCTATAGAACAGCTCCAGTGCAAATGCCGATTAAGGGGCAAATTAGGGATGCCAGTGGATCTCCTGGAATTACATCTTATCTCCAGACGACAGAGATCAGTTTCCCTGGAGAAAATGGATGCTTTGGAGGGCGGACTCTGTGGCATCGTGCCCCACTGATATCCCTGTCCTCCCCACGGTCCATTCCCAACTCGGAGCTTGCAACCCTAACCCCCACCTGCAGCCAGGGGGGACATGGCAACCTTAGTTGCGTTCTGGAAGCCTCTAACCAAAGGCTGGCCTTTTATCCCAGTGTGCCCAGGAGTCATTGCCAGCATACAGTTTCACAGGCTCCCCTTGCGGGGTCGTTTACAAAACCCCAATAATCTTGTGAGCATTCCCAAAACTGCAATATATCGAAAGGGTAAATATTAATCATTAGAGTTCCTGTTCCTGGTGATAATTACGTAGATGTAAATCCCATATGCATTGTACATTGTATGCTGTAATCATGGTTTAATATAAAATGAACTTTTTATGTACTATCGTTTATCCCTAAAAACTTATTCCCGTCTTCACCTTGTGTCCACAATTGAAGCGCAAATCATAATGTATCTAAGAATGTCAGTATACTGATTGCTGTGGTAGGGATAGAAGTAGCCCCAAAGCACAGTATCATTTGGGAGGTGGGGGCTGACTGCGGGGGGG
>NW_015176028.1:65723-91512 GCF_001447785.1 Gekko japonicus | reverse complement strand
GATCTTCATGGCTGCATGGTAATGTCTTTCTGGCGCAACTTGGAAGCACCAGCATCGCACCAAGATGAAGCTGGCAGTTCCAGGTTGCACCAGAAGTGAAGTCATTACGTGGCAACAAAGATCACTCCTCTGTTTGGCCTGCTTGCTTCTGTCTGCCAACTAAATGAGCACCAGCGGGCATCAGCAACAATTCCCAGGAGTTTGCCCACCATTAATAGGCACCTGGTAAACCAATGTGACTCTCATTCACTTCTGCAAGTCCTGAGCTAGAAGAGTTACTGTCTTCAAACTCAGGTTTTCCTCAAGTGGTTAAGATGCTGAACTGCAGGCTGTGGAAGGTTGGTAGTTCAGCAGTTCGAGACCCGAGTGTGCCGCATGATGGAGTCTCTAGTTTCAGCTCCTGCCAACCTAGCAGTTCGAAAGCAAGAAATTGCAAGTAGATAAACAGGTACCACTTCAGTGGGAAGGTAACAGCGTTCCGTGCGCCTTGGTGTTTAGTCATGCCAGCCACATGACCACGGAAACGTCTTCGGACAGCGCTGGCTTTTCTGCTTAGAAACGGAGATGAGCACCGCAACCCTAGAGTCGGATTCGACTGGCTTTCGAGCAAGGGAACCTTTACCTAGCTCACACTAACTCAGCTTAGAGGGAACACTGGTTGGACTTGGGCTTTCATACACATAAAGCTCAGCAGTGGCTTCATCCATGACAGTGGCCCTTCTTCCCTTTTAAAAAACATTTCTGCTTAAGCACTTGGGAAACATTAACCTGCCAATTGCAAATTGCACCTACTATACTTTAGAGTAGACCAAACTCAGCCCTCTGACACAATAACCAGTGACACATATATTCCAAATAAAAACCCAGCAGCAGGAAGCAGTTTCCCCACCTGTCAGTTGCTAGCAAGCTCCCAGAATGCATGCATGCATTTCTTTTAAAGGGTTCTAGCCTGCCTTTCCAAGGCAGCATAAGCAAACGCTGAACTGCAGGCTGTGGAAGGTCAGTAGTTCAGCGGTTTAAGACCCGGGTGCCGCAAGACAGGGTGAGCTCCTGTCTCTAGTTCCAGCTCCTGTCAACCTAGCAGTTCGAAAGCAAGACATTGCAAGTAGATAAATAGGTACCACTTTGGTGGGAAGGTAACAGCGTCCCGTGCGCCTTGGTGTTTAGTCATGCCGGCCACATGACCACGGAAACGTCTTCGGACAGCGCTGGCTCTTCGGCTTTGAAACGGAGATGAGCACCGCAACCCTAGAGTCGGATTCGACTGGCTTTCGAGCAAGGGAACCTTTACCTTTTTACCTTGACATATTTATTGCTTTGCTGTCCTTTCCCCCCTTAATTAAATCAAAACAGCTGTTGACCTTATAACCTTAGCTTGTCATTTAGTTTTGTCTTTGCATATCTTAAAACATCTTCATCATGTTACATGTTAATTTGCTGTTCAGCCTATAAGTTTGAACGCTACCTTCCATTCCAATGTATTTCAAAAAGTGTGCATGCACACGAAAGCTCATGCCTTGAATAAACCTTTGTTGGTCTTAAAGGTGCCACCGGACTCTAAATTTGTCCTTCCTTTCACCTCTGTCCTGACAGGCTGAAGCACAGGTCTAAAAAGGGCCCTCTGCTGGTCACTCAGTGGTCAGGCATCAATGGCTCGCTCAGAGTTCAGGTTGTATCTGCCTCCTTTATCCTGATGACTGGGGACACCCTAACACGTTGCAGCCCTGACTGGGATGGTCCAAGCTGGCCCAGTTTCATCAGATCTCGGAAGGTAAGCAGGGATGGCCCTGGTTCGTATTTGGAGGCCACCAAGGAAGTCCAGGGTTGCTGTGCAGAGGCAGGAAGAGTGGCCAATCACCTCTGCTCATCTCTTGCCTTGGAAACCCCCTGAGGGGGTTCTCACAATACAAGAACTCGTGGGCACTCCATGAAATCGCTGAGCGGTCGGGTTAGAAGGGATAAGAGGAAGTCCTTCTTCACCCAAAGAGTGATTAACACTTGGAATTCACTGCCACAGGAAGTGGCGGCGGCTACAAGCATGGACGGCTTCAAAAGGGAATTAGATAGGCATATGGAGCAGAGGTCCATCAGTGGCTATTAGCCACAAGGTATAGATAGGGGCTCTGGGGCAAGGGATGCTCTGTCATCTTGGTGCTTGGGGGGGGGTCAACAGTGGGAGGGCTTCTAATGTCCTGGCCCCACTGGTGGACCTCCTGATGGCCCCTGGTATTTCTGGCCACTGTGTGATACAGAGAGTTGGACTGGATGGGCCTTTGGCCGTATCCAACATTGGCATCTCTTATGTTCTGATGTTCTTATAAGCCAGCTGCAACTCGACAGCACTTCCCACCACTGGCACTTTGCAAGGTGATCTCCATTCTACAGGTAAATGGGCACTAGTCTTGGACACCTAAAGTTTTGTGGCATCTCTTGCTTTCTTGTCTAGAAGAGACGGGGCTGCCTTCTTCATTGCCTGGCAACAGTTGCCCAGCAAAACATGATTAAGCATGGGATGAGAGCGCTCACATGGTTTGTGCAGGACTGATTCTGAACTGGTGGCGCCCTATGGGCCAGCTTGCCTATCTCCTGCTGTGCCGTCTTCCACAGTACCCCAGTCCAATGTTCCCTCAAAGCCGTAGAGTCTTGTGAGCAAAAATTCTGCTTTGTGAGCTACTGGCATTAAAGTTGTGAGTGAGCGATCTGGCTACTGCATAAATTAGTTTGCTCTGGAGCCATCCTTCCTGAGCGAAGACAAAAATGTGTGAGCTGGAAGCTGAAAAACTGTGAGCTAGCTCACACTAACTCAGCTTAGAGGGAACACTGCCCCAGTCTCCCGTCTTCAGGTCACCTCCTGGCTGGGACGAAGTAGAAGAGAAGAGAAGAGATTGGATTTATACCCTGCCCTTCACTACCCAAAGGTGTCTCAGAGCGGCTTACAAACTCCTTTCCCTCCCCCTCCCCACAACAGGCACCCTGGGAGGTGGGTGGGGCTGAGAGAGCTCTTGACAGAAACTGCTCTTTCAGGAACAGCTGTGCCAGAGCTTGTGACTGACCCATGGTCACATCAGCAGATGCAAGTGGAGCAGTGGGGAATCAACCCCGGTTCTCCCAGATTAGAGTCCGCACACTTAACCACTACACCAAACTGGCTCTCTGACATCTCTGGCAGAACCACTGGAAAGCCACGGAGGCTGCTCACTCTGTGAAGGCGATGAAGGTGGGAAGATGTGGCCTCTGATCTTTCATGCAGCCAGCACTCGATGCAACATTCTTCTCAGTGCGATTGCAAGCATGTATACTCAGTCAGAAGCAAATCTCAGTGAATCCATGGGAACTTGCTTGCTACTGAGCTTGTAGGACTGCAGCCATACAGCGCTGTCCTAAGTAGAGTTATACCCTTGTGAGCCTGCTGAGTTCAGTGAACCTATAAGGGTGTAGCTCTGTTTTGGATCCCACTGTTAGTATGTTAATCTCTCTCTCTCTCACACACACACAGAGGGAGAGACCCTCCTGACTGGCCCACTCAATCAAAGAAGATTACTTGGTGGGTATATGAGACACATGAGAGAAGGCCTTTTCGGTGGCAGCCCCACGATCACGGAACAGCCTTGCCAAGGAGGTGTGCCTGGCCCCCTCCCTTTTGATCTTTAAGAGGCAGTTGAAAAGTGTTTTATTTAGGACAGCATTTGGTTCAGTTAGGAGCTGCGGTGGCTCAGTGGTTATGACGCTGAACTGCAGACTGGAAGGTCGGTAGTTCGGCAGTTCAAGACCCGAGTGTCGCATGACGGAGTTCCCATCTCTGGCCCCAGCTCCTGCCAACCTAGCAGCTCGAAAGCAAGAAATTGCAAGTAGATAAATAGGCACCGCTGCGGTGGGAAGGGAACAGCGATCCATGCACCACGGTGTTTAGTCATGCCGGCCACATGACCACGGAAACGTCTTCGGACAGCGCTGGCTCGTCAGCTAGGAAACGGAGATGAGCACTGCAACCCTAGAGTTGGATTCGACTGGCTTCCAAGCAAGGGAAACCTTTACCTTTACCCTTTGGTTAAGTTAACTAGCAGTCCTGAATTGTGAGTCTAAATTTTGTTTTTTTTAATGTTATGTATTTTATTTTATGTATTTTATCTATGCTGTAAGCCATTGTGAGCTCCTTAAGGAAGAAAGGTGGCTAGTAAATGTTTTAAATAGAATGCACATGCCCGTTCTGTCGAATTCCTCCCAATTTGAAATATATATGACAAACAGAGCAGTTTCTGGGAGAGTGACAAGAGAGACGGATTGATCAGTTTGTCCAACCCTGGCACAGGCCGCACTGCCCCGCCAGCCTGGCACATCCAGTGCTCCCGATCGCAAAAGAGTTTTGTACATCTCTGGCATTTTATGTCCATTCCTGTGTCCTACTATTGCCAATATTAATGTCAGCATAAGAGCTGTCACTCCAGATATCAGAGTCGTGGGACGAAAGGTTTTCCAGTTTATTACTCCAGTTTATTCCAGTTTCCTGATTTCCCAGTTTATTACTCTGACGGAAGCCCTGTGGGCAGATTAGGAGGACGGTGAGTTTTGAATACCACTAATATGTCAAAAGGATTCTTCTCTCTCCTATGGTGCTAACAAAGGAACACCAACGAATGGGATGCACTGTTAGAAGTGCCACATTCTAGTTGCCCTGAGATGCTGAAGTCCTAGTAAATGCTCTGACCGTAACAAACCATCATGACAAAAGGGAAGTGTATAACTCATGGGTGGGGGCATGACTCAGTGGCAGAGCATCTGTTTGGCATGCAGAAGGTCCCAGGTTCAATCCCCGGCATCTCCAGTTAATAAGATCTGGCAGTAGGTGACGTGAGACCCTTGAGAGCCGCTGCCAGTCCCACTAGACAATACGGACCTTGACGGACAGTTGGTCTGATTCTGTAGAATGCCCCTTCATGTGTGTTCCTGTCTCATACAAGTTTGGTTTCCAATAAGTGCATTCTGATGGCTAAGGTTGAATTGGGGGGGAGCAGAGTGGGGAAGGAGAGGAATATTGCCCAGAGAATATAGGCTGCAATGGTTTTCTCAAAATGCTTTGGCGATTTGAGTTTACGCATGGAACTGTTTATCAAAAGTGATGTGTTACCTGAGACAGGGAGAGACTTCGCTGATTGAAATAGCAGTGCTCTTATAGCATGTCCCCCCTCCTATACAGAATTAGCCCAAATTCCCAAGTGAGGCAAAGTCACATGCGTAAAAACCTAGTGTGTGTATGGTTGTTTTTTTTTAAATGTTCACAGTTTCTAATGCGCTGGATGCACAAGTTCTTGTTATTGTTGTAAGCCACGAGAGTCATTTAACTGCTAATTTTAGCACGGCTTGAGTTCGGGGAATTTGCACTTTCGAGGTCTAAGGAGAAAGGGGAATTGGCAGATGAATGTTATATAGTAGGGTATCCCTTGGAGCTTTATTTCAAGGCTAGGCTGGAGGTGAGATGGGAGGTTAGTTTGCATCTATAGAGGGCTACATGCACAGTAGAGATGGCTCTGTAGCCGTCCAGGATCATATTTCTTACAGGATCTCCGGCTTGAACACAGCAGTAGATAATAGCTGATCAACACTTTTCTGATCAATAGATACTGAAGGCTGTGCGTCGATGTGTGTATATTGGAAAAGGATTGTAAATTCACGTCACAATTCAGGTTGCCAGCCTTGTGGTTCAGCCTTTCGTTCTGCTGTAATGTTTTTTAAACAAAGCCTAATTCGAGCTGCACGCATTTCCTTCTAACTTCCAATATGCCTTCGCGGATTAATGAGCATAATTCATAAGCCGTCGGCTGTACAGATGGGTTTTGTTATTGCTTAATCAAGGTGCTGCCTCTTAAAGAGCAGAGGCAACACAACTGACGTTGAAGGAATAAGCTTTCTGGCCAACAGTTCACAGATAAAAACCCGGGCACAGCTGACAATCTGTCATACTCCTGTCCCCTTCCCACAGATTGCTTCCTGAGCCCTTCCCTCGATTGCTTTACATCGTTGCTGCTGGAAAAAATCTCTACCCGCTGTACCCATTTGTTCCGCAGTAGCCCTGGACTGATTTGCAAAAAAGAGGACATGTCTTCTTTTGGATTTGGGAGTCTGTCCAGGTGGGACACCATTGATAATTTTTAGTTTTGCGGTTTAGAATCCACTGTGGATCCCTCCTTCTGGCTGCCCTTACCCACTGCCTTGTGAACCTGCCATGGAGTCCCTTTGCAGGCTGCTGCCTGCCTACAGCAGTTCAGGGCCTAACGGTTGGAAATTCATGTGTTTACAAGGTCTGACAATCCAGTCATTATAGGGTTAACTTGTTTGCCTAGTATTGCTATTTAGACTGACCTGGAAGGGATACCTGGCAGTAAGCCAATGGGGAATTAGCCCAGGAAAAGTAGCTTCTATTGTGATACAGATTGGCTGTTTGTTTCAGGTGACTTCCTTTCTAGGGGTCCAAAAGAAGGGCAGATTCTCCATTATCTCTGTGTTAGTGTTTGACTATAGACAGCTTAGAAAATGTAGCTGTTAGTGTTATGTTTATTTGTAGTTATCCCGTGTACCTTTTACCCTTAGAAATCAAGGTTTTTTTAAAAGCAAAGAAATCTCTTCTTTCCAATAGAGCAAGATCCATTGATAGTCTGAGTATTAAACACTTTTGACTATTTTACAACACTAACGTCATCTCCTGTTAATAAAAATAAATCATATCTTAGACACTCCTTTCCACAGTCAGCAGAAATCTTTTGGTGGACAAAGTCTGTCCATACTTCCCCCCCAAGAAACAGAGTCCCCGTGGATTTCAGTGAACTTTCACACCCGCCTTTCTGATATACTCAGCGGGTTTTATCAGGACCAGTGTTGTCTCCCTCAGGTGGCTTTGATGGGAGAGAGGGAAAACTTCCCTTTGGATAGGGACAACTCAGGGCCGGCGTCAGCATACCTGGAGGGGGGGGGCAGCCGCCAGGGCTGGTGGCTTTTGGTGAGCGTACTGCTGCTGATAACCATGCATTTTCTGACACCCAGATGTAATATTCTTCCCCTGCCTGCAACAGGTGGGGGGGACACACAGGTACATGGGGGCACATGGGTAGGTAAGCAAAAAGGGGGCCCGGTACTGGGCATTGGGGGCCCCCTGTAACTCTCTGCCCAGAGCCCCCCAAACCTGGAACTGGCCCCGGGAAAACTTAAGCACACACTGAAGAACATAAGAGAAGCCAGTAGCCCATCCAGTCCAACACTCTGTGTCACACACTGGCCAAAACCCAGGTGCCCTCAGCAGGGCCAGAACTCCTCCCACTGTTGCCCCCGCCCCCAAGCACCAAGAATATAGAGTATCGCTGCACCAGACATAGTGTTCCATCTATACCTTGTGGCTAATTGCCACTGATAGACTTCTACAAAGAGGGGAGGGGAAACAATTTATCGAAAGAAAAAAATATAAGGATATCTGTCATCCACGGACATCCCTACACATTACGCTGGTGGATGATATCCACTTTGGTGGCTTTCACGACTTGTCCTACTCATCTACCTTTGCAGTCATCTAAAGACAGAAAGGTTATTGTTAGGGCGTGGGGGCCACTCATGCTGTAGCCTGCAGAAAAGTCCAGACCATACCTTACATATCGGAGCATCTGCTGTCACTAGTGTTGCAAGCCCCGCAATGGGAGCGGGCTTTGCCCCGCTTTCCGGCCCCCCAATCCACTGCTGGCCAGCTGGCCGGGAGGGAGAGCTCCGCCCCCGAGGAGCCCCATCATGCTCAAAGTGCCCGATACAATGACGTCACCCAGAGATGATGTCATCATGCCGGGCACATCATATGGGGGGGGGGTACTCTAGCACTTGGGTTAAAACTCTATGGTAACCATAGAGTTTTTTACCCAAATGCCAAAGCGTCTCCTGCACAACATCCCCAGCGCAATAACTTCATTTCCGTGTGACGTCATCATGACGCGTGTACTTTGCGCATGAGCCAGGAGACTCCAGGAGCCAGGCTGGAGCCTCCTGCCGGGACCCAGGTCAAACCTGGCAATCCTGTCACGCTTCAGACAGGACCAAGATATGGCCTCAAGGCAGGAGTGATACCTGTTATCCCCTGCTTCTGCCCAAGTGTTTTCAACAGCATCAGAAATTTAGCAGATGAACCATGATTCATTTAATGTTAATTCACTTAATCACAGGACAAGTTTCACTTGTTAAATTTCCACTGCTATGAGTGACACTGAGGCTGGGCCAATAGTAGCTATCCCACTCCATTGGGGGCAACTAGAACAACAGTAAGGGGCAGATACTTGCTTTATATATGTTGAACTTGGCTTGGAAACCTCTGGCTACTGGTGCATGCTGAGGATTTCCTTGTTTCACACCAGAACCTTTCAAAGGCTTCGGTTTTGGAACAGAACCTGAAATGCAATTTGAGGACCCTGCTGCTTCCTCTAGTTTCTAGGAAATAATGATTCCCCTTTTGCCCTACTTTTCCCAGAGGCTGTCCAAACTACATTGATTTGATTGATCTGTGTCCAGAAGACCTTACTGCAGCGCCAACACTACACGTTCAAGAGATCAGTGTGCGATCAGATGCAGACGTTGATCTCTGCTGTATGCATCCAGAAGCCAATCTGTGCATATGAAAACTGTCTCTTTGCAAAAGGGGGACACCATTCTGGATAGGGAAGCTCATTAGATGCATCAGAGTTCCCACACCCAGAACATGAGGCTGGACTGGGGTATCCGTGTTCACTTTGCAGACAAACATATATTCTTAGGAAAACAAGAAATTGCATATCTGTGGGGAAACAAGCATTTAGAACTTACTTCCATGAGACTAATGGCACAGGGTTACTAAACCTGTTGATATTTCTGCAAAGGTACAAGTTGTCCCCAAACCGATAAATGATGTTTTAAAAATAATCCACTATTTAGCGTTATGGGCCTTGGAACTGGGCAAAGCTTGATAACCAATTACACCTTCCTAAATATCTCCTTGTGATTAATGTTGTCATTAGGATTTAAGAATCCTTGAAAGGATGTCCCACTTGCTTTCGTTATCTGCTTTTATTCACTATTTTCTTCTGGAAGGAAACCGATTGGATGTAGACCGTGAATAGTTTTATCAGTCTGGCTGAAATCCTAGCAAGATGCAGCCATTTTGAATAGACAGTACTGGGCCAAATGGACCATAATGTGGCCTCCTGGGTTTATGTGCATTCATACCATAGGAGGATTGTAACCAAATACCACCACACATGCTACTTGCAGCTTTTAGGAGCTGTCCAAATGTGTTGGGTATTCGATTGTCATTTCCAAGGCAGGTCAAACCATCCGCCCACATTTTGGTCCAGAAATCCAGATTCATCCATGTTTTGCTCCTAAAATCCAAACAGCACAAACGGTCTCTTCCATTCCCACATTCCACAAAACGTAATGGGTCCCTCACCGCGGGCATCTCTGT
Organism: Gekko japonicus; assembly: GCF_001447785.1. Classification (NCBI taxonomy): domain Eukaryota; kingdom Metazoa; phylum Chordata; class Lepidosauria; order Squamata; family Gekkonidae; genus Gekko; species Gekko japonicus. The sequence goes on along the minus strand of NW_015176028.1, from coordinate 82,049 downwards.
TCCAGCGGGCTGATTCGAACCCACTAAGCGCTGGGGATCTGGCTGTGCATTTCTACATCTGTGAACTGCTGGACGTTCTCCGTGCTCTCTGGAGATGTCGTGATGGGGGAGATGACATGTTTGAGGCGCAGAAGCATGGTGAAGAGCAGTATGAGGAGGATGGCCAGGAGTGTCATAAAGAGCCCCACGTACATGTACAGGTTGGCATACTTCTCTGCCGTCGCATCAGCCGCTGTAGCCAGGGTGGGAGGGTGGGCACGGCCAGTAAGATTTCCACGGTATTTGAAATAGGCCTCAGTCATTTCTTACGCAGGTCAACTTTCATCCATTTCCTCCAGACATTCATCAATGTGTTGAGCCTTCTTTGACGGAGGATCCTCAGACACCAATTCACACGGACAGATTCTTCCGCGTGGCTTTCAGACTTCCACCTCGCACGGTAAAGCAGTTCTCACTGTATGAACCATTTCTTTACACCGCGGATTGGAAGAGCCGACGAAATGAACATTCCCCTTGGGCTTTTAATGTATTTCTTCCAGACACTTTGTGGGCGGAAAGTATTTCAGTTGTTTTCAGGAAGATCCAGATATTATACAATGCTCTCTCTTTTGGAGTGGATGCTCTGCCAACGGGAACAGGAATCCACAACCAGTTTCCAGTTTTAGCTGATTCTGGTAGCACTCTTCTGTCTGTCCCAGAATGACAGCAGTCACATAGCCTAGATTACCCAACGTGCCGCCAGAGTTGGGTCATTTCCACTTCCCACCTTTAAATGATGCCACGAGAAGCAGAATCAATCGATAATATTGTCTTCCTAAAAAGAAGAGGGGAGGGACAGAGGAAAGTGTCATAAAACATAGCTTCGCTGTCAAAAGTATTTATAGAACCAAGGTGGAGTCCAGTGGCACCTTTAAGACCAACAAAGTTTTATTCAGGGTGTAAGCTTTTGTCTGCATGCAGGTACAGTGAAACAAGTTGTCCTCAACCATTACATATTGGCAGGGGTCATTTCCTGCGGGAGCGCACAGGAGCGCAGCTCTGGCAGTAAGGAGCCCAGGGGGCGGGCACATGCAACAAGCCCCACCTCCTGCTCCCAGCAGCCCTCAGTCGGGCCACGAGGAGCAAGAAGCAGCCAGGTAAGTTGCAGAGCCCCCCCTTCAGGTACAAGCTCTCCCTCCTCTGTGAGGGCAGATCTGCATGCCCCCCCCCCATAGCTAGCAATCCAAAACAGTCCAGTGGAGCCTGAGCGGTGGGTGTTGCCTTCTGACACACGTCCAGTGATGTCAGGGGGTGTGGCATATGCAAATAAGTTATGCTAATGAGTTATACTAATGAGCTCCTACACCTCTTTTTCTACGAAATGACCCCTGCATAGAGGTAGGGGGGGGGGTTAGTTGCCGGGAAGAGGGGAATGGGTGAGATAGAAGTTGAATTATTATTGTTGTTACTATTATTATTAGTGTCAAGATGCATAAGTAACTGGGCGATAGGTACAGCTGAGGTTGGATTAAAGCAGTCGGTAAGATCTGTGAACAGCAGCAAATCAACACACAAATACAAGAGTTAACAAACAGATGTGAGAACCCAGTTTGAGTCCAGTGGCACCTCCAAGACCAACAAAGTTCAATTCCGGGAAGAAGGGAGAACCGAGAGACTCAGGAGGATGTGCAGATGCACGCTCCTTCAGATACACTGAAACAGACTTCCTCAAACGCATTTGGTGAGACGTGTGCATAGCAGCACATTGGCATGCAGATCACAGTAAAAATGTTGGGTGAGTGGCAGGGGCAGATTAACCATTAAGCAGACCAAGCATGTGCTTAGGGCACGAGGGCCAAAGGGGGCACCACAAAGTTGGGAAAAGTGTGAAAAGCTTCGTTTGTACAGTATATGGTGTTATCCTATGAATAAATTTTTGTATGGCTGCAACCTGCATTGTCTATCTGGTCAGACAGGTCAACCACTAAAACAGACTGGGGGTCAGTGTGGAAAGGAGGGGGGGCACCAAGATTGGGCAGTGCTTCGGGCACCGGTGAGCCTTCATCCACCCCTGGTGAGTGGCCAGGCCCTTCCAGGCCACGGGCTAGCGACCCCAGCTGCACCACAGCTCATGGTCGGGGCTGCATGAGGACTCTGGATCTGAAACCGGGTCCAGAGATTCCCCTTCTCCTTTCCTTGGCCATCCACCTTCTACCATGACTTATTCCCCTGCCCCAAGTGCAAAAGAACTGGGGCGCTCCCATTCCTCCCCGTATCGATACCAATTCTGACAGATTCCCAGGAAAACAAGAAGTGAGGGAAAGGGGCGGCGGGGGGGGGAGGGAACACAAAAAAAACCTGCAGTCCCCACACCGAATGTCAGAACGCAGCCTTGGGCCCCTCCCCCCCCAGGGCTGAAGAGGGACATAGGATTCTTCTCTCGCTACAGATGCTAGCTTTCTGCCCTCAAGCATTTGCTCTGATCAAGCCGATTACAAGGTGCAATGGTACCTTTACATCCTGAATTCCTTCTTTGTCACACCCAGCCACCTTCTGATTTCTATGGAGACAGAGCAAGATGAGTAGCAGGCCCATAGCTACAGTGGGGTGTTTTGGGGCCTAGCCCCCTGACTTCCTGCCAAGCCCCCCCCGACTTCCATCCAGCCCCCCTGGCTCTCTGGGCCACCCGGAGGACTCCCAACTCTCCGGGCCACCTGGAGGACTCCCCATCACTGCCCCTTTCCCCAAGTGTGGCTTGCTTCCCCATGTCGGCAAGCAGAGTGTGAACGCCGTAAAAGTGAGTTTTTTTTAATTTAATTTTTATTTTGTGACGTTTGTGCCCCCTGACTTATTTAAAGGCCCCCCTGAATTTCAAAATCCTGGCTATGGGCCTGATGAGTAGCCTTGTTAGTCTGTCTGTAGCAGTAGAAAAAAAAACAAGAGTCCAGTAGCGCCGAAAAGACTCACAACATTTGTGGCGGAACAAAGTTTGAGTCCAGTGGTATCTTTAAGGCCAACAAAGCTTTATTCAAGCTAAAAATGAACACAAAAGCTTACACCTTGAATCAAACTTTGTTGGTCTTAAAGGTGCCCCTGGAATCAAACTTTGTTCTGATGCTTCAGACCAACACGGCTACCCCCACCTGAAAATTTGTACCAGGGTATGAGCTTTCACGAGTCACTGCTCACTTCTTCAGATCAAGAAGTGAGCAGTGACTCATGAAAGCTTCTACCCTGGTACAAATGTTGTTAGTCTTTAAGGTGCTACTGGACTCTTGTTCTTTTCTACACCTTCTGACTATGAAGACTCAAGACAATTTCTGCAGTAGCGAAATTACCCGTATTGACATGTTTAAAACCGTGCGTTATGTGACATTTCCCACAGTAGATTCTGCCCCCACCAGGCACAAACCCGAAGATTTCTCCTTCTTACCCCACGTTTTGAGAACTCACTAAGACTGGGAATTGTCTCTCTGGACTGTCACAGGTGTTGGCGGCTACAAGCATGGGTGGCTTCAAGAGGGAATTGGATAAGCATATGGGGCAGAGGTCCATCAGTGGCTCTTAGCCACAAGGTATAGATAGGAAGTCTTGGGCTGGGGCAAGGGATGCTCTGTATTCTTGGTGCTTGAAGGGGGGCCCACAGTGGGAGGGCTTCTAGTGTCCTGGTCCCACTGGTGGACCTCCTGATGGCACCTGGTATTTTTGGCCACTGTGTGACAGAGTGTTGGACTAGGTGGACTGTGTGACAGAATGTTGGACAGTATATATTTAGACACGTTAGGGCATTTGATTTCTTTTCACCCACTTACTGTTATATTTCTGCACCTTGTTGTTTGACCTCCTATACCAATGGTGGCGAACCTATGGCACGGGTGCCAGAGGTGGCACTCAGAGCTCTTTCTGTGGGCACACGTGCCATCGCCCCAGCCAGGCCCAGACCATCCTTAAAGTGTCAAATTCTCTGCCAAATAATTTTAAGTAAATGAAAGCATTTGGGATTGCTTTCCTTACTTTGTTTGGATCATCTTAAGTTAATGTAGAAATAAAGTTTCTAAAGTAAAACCTCAGTATTCAGGTTAAATTGCCGTGTTGGGACTTTGCAATAAATAAGTGGGTTTTGGGTCGCAGTTTGGGCACTCGGTCTCTAAAAGGTTCGCCATCACTGTCCTATACAATAAACTATTTTTATTGTTCACTCTGCCTGGTCCTCACGCCTATTATTCGGCCAAAAGGGAGGTCTAAAGGTCTTGGGAGGGTGCTCTGGGCCTTCTCAAGGGACCCTGGAACCAGAGTGGTGGCAGCGTCAGGTGACACCCCACCTGCGCCATGACAGGCCTGATCCAACATTGGCTTCTCTTATGTTCTTATATTTATGATCTTATGTCCTTCATGGAGTTGCCAACTCTGGGTTGGGAAATAACTGGAGATTTACAAGGTGGAGCCTGGGGGGACCCCAGCAGGGTACAAGGTCACAGAGTCCACCCTCCAAAGCAGCCATTTTCTCCAGGGGGAACTGAGCTCTGTTGTCTGGAGGTCACGTGTAATTCCAGGAGATCTCCAGGCCACACCTGGAGGCTGGCAACAGTAGCCTCTCATAAATAGGGACTGTTGCAGAGAGTAGAGTTTGGACACGCGGGCTATGTTTCTGTTCAGTTGATTGTGATTTCACCCCCCCTTTCCTGCAGCTATGTCATCTGATAAAAATGGAGCTCACGTCTAATCCCCCAGGGCTAATAACATTACATAAATAAAGGACATAACTTCTGAAAATTAGGTAGTGTTAACCGGGAGTTCAAGTATAATAATTACAAACGGAGAGCTCCAATTAAGGAGCCTCTACTGGGCACTCAAAAATAAATGGAAAAGTTTAAAAGGGTGGAAATAATTTAAAAGATGCAGCATAGATGCTGACGTCGTACATCTCAGGCCTGAGTGTATCCCCAAATTCTGAGGGGGTACTGATGCTGTTATAGAACTCCACACATCCACACACACCATTGTGTGTACACAGCATTGTACACAATATTCCAAATGCAGCTGCACCACAGATCGACGCACAGACATCTCAACACTGGCCATTTTGTTTCTAACCCCTTTTGTAATAATCCACCGCACAGAATTTGCCTTGTTTCACGGTTGCTGCAATCCTGAATGGAATTATACCTTTTTAAATCCAATGAAGTCAATGTACTTAGAAAGGTGTAACTCTCTTTAAGAATGTGAGTAGAACGTCCTCTTTCCTGGTTGGTCACTGCCTGTTCAGACCCCATCCCCGTATGGATAAGATTTTTGGCATTACTTTGTACTCACCTCATTTGTACTTGAGCCTCATTTCCCACCTGGTCACCCTGGTTTGGAGACATCCTTAGTTTCTTCACAGATCAAGATGGGTAAAGCTCACACCCTGCCACATATTTTGTTAGTCTTTGAGGTGCTACGGGACTCTTGCTCTTTTTTACTTTTAGTTCTTCACAGTCTACCGTCATCCCAGATACTCAGGTGTCATCTTCAAACGTGGTCACCAAGCGCCTCACCTCCAATTCCAGATAATTTATGAACAAATTAAAGAGCACTGGTCCCTGTACTGATCCTTGCATAACCCCATAGCTTTCCTCCCTCCATGGTGAGAACTATCCACTGGCCCTGGTCACATGGAGAATTTGCCGTGCGAAAGGCACGAATGTCAGGCGGATTTTCGGGGCGCGATCACACCGCAACATCTGGGAAGCGTAGCGCACCCGTGGCCAACCCGTGGCATCCCGCCGAAGATACAGAGTTAAAAAGTACCTTGGAAAGTGCACTAGTATCTGGAAAACGCGGGGCAGGGGCGGGCGTCTGATCGCAGGAGCGCTAGTATCCCGTTGCATCCGGCACCCATCCACGTCCCGTCGCAAACCGGATGTTTTTCGCAAGTCCATGCGCACAAACAAGAAACTAAAAGCAGTGCTGCTTCGCGGAACTGCGCATGCGCACAAACGTGAAACGCTTGTGTGACCGCGCCGCACCGCTTTTTTGCCATGCTGCAGCATCGCCATGTGATCGCCAGCTAACAGCTGAAGCACGGAGACTCGGGGGACCGTGTGATCGGGCTACCACGCTTTATTTTGCTCCGGGGAAAAAAGCCATGCCTCCCCCCCGCATTATCTGGCCCGTGTGACCGGGGCCACTGATATTCTGCTTCCTGTCCTTTCATTCCAGCACTGCTAAACTTACTCAGGAGTGTTTGTGGAAGTCACAGGACTTGTCTTCCAGATCGTCCTTACCCACCTGTTTTTAACCCTCTCAAATAATGGCAAAAGGCAGGTGAGGTGTTCTGTGACTTCTTCTCTGTTCAGACCAGCAGCCTCGTTCCACGTCAGTTCAAAGGGATCCGGTCTTCCATACACAATCAGCGTATCCCAAAAGCAAATCTAAACCCTTCCTCCCAGCAGTGCCATCTCAATCCATGCCTTCAGACACCTAATCGCCCGCCTATCTAGCTGGCCCTGCTTGTGGAATGGCCAACATTTCTTGAACATGCTACTTAGAAGGTCCTGGATATTAACCTCTTGCCGGGCAATGTAAGATTTTCTCCCAGGACCTCATGACTACCATTTCCTGACACCGCTGATGCCGCTGGGTGCCGGGACTACTTGCTCCCACACATATACGACCTGGACAGTGTCTGCAGCCTCTGTCCCAGGCAGGCAAGACACCCCATGATCAAAACGCCCTCTGCAGATCCATCTCTCTATTCCTTAAGGGTTTCCCACCGCATACCCAGAGCGGTATCTTTCATATCAGAGAAGATTGGGTGAACGTTTTGAAACAGTGGGATGGTCTCCCAGACTGATTTTGCACTAGAGCTGCCTCGATATTGCGCCGCCGTTTGCCCTGATACTATTGGTCAATTTCACACCCAAAGCCGCGGGGCTGTATTTGACCCGCGGCTTCGCCCGATTTCCTCTGCAGTTTCGTGATCCTCAAAAAACAGGATCACGAAACTGCGGAAGAAATCGGGCGAAGCAGTGACTAGTGCAAAATCAGCCCCAGTGTATAACCCGATGCCTCTCCAACCTCTTTAGATCAAATCAAGCCGGAACTCTCCCTGGAAGCTAAACTGACTAAACTGAGAGGCTATCGTACTTTGGTCACGTAATGAGAAGACCAGAGTCACTAGGAAAGACAATAGTAAAGGTGACGGCAAGAGGAAAAGAGGAAGACCCAGCGGGAGATGGATTGACCCTATAAAGGAAGCCAGGAGGGACCTCAGTTTGCAAGACCTAAGCCAGGCTGTCAACGGTAGAACATTTGGAGGTCATTCATTCATAGGGTCACCGTAAATCGGAAGTGACTTGATGGCTAGGGTTGCCAGGTTCGCTTACTGGTTGCAGTGGGGGGAGTAGGTCCTGGTCTATGATACCATAGAGTTTTCAGGCCAAATGCTAGACCATCCACCAGCGATGTGCCCAGTGCGATGACATCATCTCCAGGCGACATCATCATGCTGGGCACATCGGCCCGATCTGGGCACTTTGGGGGTGGAGTTCCCCCCGCTGGCTGGATTGGAGGCCCTTTGAGCGGGCAAACCCCCGCCCCCCTGGGGGACCTGGCAGCCCTATTGATGGCACTGAACACACAAACACTCCCTCTACCTCAAGAGTCTTCATTCTTCCTGAGAGCGGGAAGAGCTGTTCTCATGGGGTTATGTCGCTTTTAGCAGGTCAGCAGAACACCTCCACCTTTCACCCTTTTGTTTAAAATCTACGCTGTATTCTTTACATTTGCCCCCTTTGCAATTGTTTAAAAATGAGCCCTTAAATAGGGTCGCCAAATATGTTTTGGCCGGGAGCGGGGGGGCTCACGGCTGGCGTCTGGAATGTGCATGCGCGCGTAGCGCGCCGCGTGCGAGTCACCCGGAAGTGACGTTGCACGCTGGAGGCGGGGCCACGCCATTGAGGGGAAAACTCTTTGTTTTCCCCTCAAATGGCGTGGCCCCGCCCCCAGCGTGCAACGTCACTTCCGGGTGACGTGCACACGGGGGTGGGGTTTCCCCCGGGCCCCGATTCCGCGGGAGTGGAAAGCGGGGCTCGAAAGCGGGGGGAAATCCGCCCCCCGGGGGCATTTGGCAGCCCTACCCTTAAACCAAACCCTTTAAGCCTAGCTTGGATCTAGGTCTAGCTGTACCATATTTGTTTTGGCTGCCGGAGCCCAGCTGAGCGGATTCGAGAGGTCAGTTGCTACGGGATCACCTCGTCAGCTCTCAGCATTTCCACGTGCGATGCCCTTGGTTGAACTTACACGGGATAGATACACAAGAAAACAGAAAGGAACCCTGGCCTTCTCCGGGCATAGCTCCTCAACCACTCGCTTCTCAGTGCCAGGGTTGCCCAGTCCCCCGGCCAGTGGCAGGGGATGGAGGGGGGTTGCCATGATCGTGGGCCTGCCCCGTAGTGCAGCCCACAGGCTCTGGGGAGGCCTAGTGGCTCCAGGGAAGCCTTCATGGGAGTAGTGAGTAGTGATCAGGGCCTACATTCCCCAGGCTCCCTCTGGACCCTGTGATTGGGTAACGGGAGATTCTGGAGGGGAAACCACACCGAGCAGAGGGCGGTGCCTGGGAAGAGGAGATAAAAGGCCTTGCCGGGGGGAGGGGGTTCCTCTCCCAGGGAGCAGGGCTGGTGGAGGCGGCTGCAGACAGAGGAGGGACCCCTCATCCAAAAAGGGGGAGAGTTAGCCTGTGAACAGGTGCCTAGGGAAGGCTGGGACTCTGCAGACAGACGTGTTGGGGTTTATGATGTTACTGATTCACCTGCCTTTACTTTGCTAATTTTTCCTACTTGTTATAGATCTAAAGTTGTAAAATCTCTTAATAAAACTAGTTGTTCCTGTGCCTGGGTCGTCACCAGTGTTCCCTCTAAGCTGAGTTAGTGTGAGCTAGGTCACAGTTTTTTAGCCTCCGGCTCACACATTTTTGTCTCGGCTCAGGAAGGATGGCCCCAGAGCCCACTAATTTATGCAGCAGCCAAATTGTTCGCTCACAATTTTAAGGCCAGTAGCTCACACAATAGAATTTTTGCTCACAAGACTCCATAGCTTAGAGGGAACATCCTCACGCCTCATTTGGTCACGCACAAGGGGAAACCTGTTGCAAAAGTCCTGTGAAAAGGGGTTGGGGTGGGTGCTCTGGACCCTCCCAAGGAGACCTAGGGTCGCCAGCCTCCAGGCGACCGCTTTTACAACTGAGCTCCAGCTGACAGAGATCAGCTCCCCTGGAGAAAAGGGCTGCTTGGAAGGGTGGCCTCTGTGGCCTTGTACCACACTGAGGCCCCTCCCCTCCTTAAAATCCTCCCTCTCCCGGATCCACCCCCAAAGTCTCCAGGTATTTTCCAACCCAGACCTGGCAACCCTGAGGAGACCCATGCCAGAGTGGTGGCAGTCAATGTTCCCTCTAAGATGTGGAGTCTGGTGAGCAAAAATTCTACCTCGTGAGCTACGGGCATTAAAGTTGTGAGCGAGCGATTTGCCTGCTGCATAAATCAGTTTGCTCTGGAGCCCTCCTTGCTGAGCTGAGACAAAAAAGTGTGAGCCAGAGGCTAAAAAACCTGTGAGCTAGCTCACACCAACTCAGCTTAGAGGGAACACTGGTGGCAGTCAGTAGTGGACCTCCCTAGCCGCTGCCCGCAAGAGGGGGTAAGGTAGCCAGATCCAGATTGGGAAACTCCAGGAGATTTGGGGATGAAGCCTGGGGAAGACGGGGACCTCAGTGGGGTATGACGTCACAGAGTCTACACTCCAAAGCATCAATCTTCTCCACGGGAACTGGTCTCTGTAGTCTGGGGAGGAGCTGTAATTCCGGGGGATCCCCAGGTCCCGCCTGGAGACTGGCACCCCTGCTTTCTCACCCTATTTCAGAAGCTCCCTTTCTGTTCTCTCTCACTCTCCGAGCGGGGCCTTCTGTGTGGCTCCACATGCCCCAGGGAGGTAGGAGTGAGAGGAGCCCATGAGCCGGGCGAGGAGCTGCATTTCTGCCAAACCTCAATTTTATTCACGACTGGTCGCAGCATCTGAATGCAGTCTAGGAGGTTCCACATGATCTGACACGTATCCAAACGACCAATCGTTGCTTAAGACCTCCAGTGGAACTTCCTGAACAGAGAGTCACATTTTGCCTCAACGTGTGACCATGTCCAGCGACAGACAGTCAAACAAGGTGCTTCACCTCATGTTGGTGGCAGGTTTTTCAACAGTGTGTTTGTGGGGGTGGAGGCAGCATAGATCCACTCACTTGACATTTATGTCCCACTTTTCCATTTTTTCAAAAAAAGGCCCCAGATAATTCTGTAAAGGCCCAAAGCTCAGGAAGAAGTGAAGCTCACATAAAACTCCGCTGTGACTAAAGTGGACACGGAGCAAGAACTCCCACCAAGCCAGTGCTCATGAGAGCAAAGGCACCAGGGTCGCCAGGTCCTCCCCGGCCACTGACGGGGGTTGGGGGGCCGACCTGGTACCTGAAAGGATGTCAAGTTGGGGGGGGGGTGTCGTATTCCAGAGCAGAGGCTTCACCACAGAATGCACTCTTCTGCAGCCTACTCTGAGAAGGTCTGCACCACCCAGATCAGCACCTTGGAAGAAGACCTCCAAGAACGGTCAGGTTCAGTGTTCCCTCTAAGCTGAGTTAGTGTGAGCTAGCTCCAGAGGTCATTTCGGGGGGGAACGCGGGGGAACGCAGTTCCCTCGGGTGAGGTGCAGGGGGGCGGGGCACATGACTAAGCCCCGCCCCCTGCTTCCGGCCGCCCCGCTTCCGGCCCTCATTCAGCCAGGAGGAGGCAGGAGAAGAGGGAGGGTAAGTTGCTTCCTCCCTGCCTCTCCCCACCCCTGCCTGCCTGGGGCCAGGGAGGGCCTTGGCGGGGCTTCCTCGCACTCCCGCTGGCCTTGCAGGTCCACCGCCGGGCCCCTGATGTCAGGGGGTGTGGCATATGCTAATGAGTTATGCTAATGAGTTCCCCTAGCTCTTTTTCTACGAAATGACCCCTGGCTAGCTCATAGTTTTTTAGCCTCCGGCTCAGACATTTTGGTCTTAGCTCAGGAAGGATGGCTCCAGAGCAAACTAATTTAATGCAGTAGCCAAATTGCTTGCTCACAACTTTAATGCCAGGAGCTCACAAAGTAGAATTTTTGCTCACAAGACTCCACGGCTTAGAGGGAACTTTGGTCAGGTTCCATTCAGGGTCAGCCTCCAGGGCCTGTAATGTGCCGCAGCTGAACCCCAGATCCCAAAGGCAAATACTGTTCCCGTACTTGGCGTCAATGTTCCCCCCTAAGCTGAGTTAGTGTGAGCTAGCTCACAGTTTTTTAGCCTCCGGCTCATTCATTTTTGTCTCAGCTCAGGAAGGAGGGCTCCAGAGCCAAATCACCCGCTCACAACTTGAATGCCAGGAGCTCACAAAGTAGAATTTTTGCTCACAGGACTCCACGGCTTACAGGGAGCGTCGCTTGGCATATATGTGAAAAGAAAAGAAAAGAATTGCCACTGCTTGTCTGTGTGATAAAGAGAACCGGTACAGGGAATTAATCATCCCGTGTGTCTAATCTGTAACAATTAAAATACAATCAGAAGCTTGTGAACACTGAAACAAATGTTTTGTGACACTCGGTTTTGTGGTGGCGAGAGACAGAATTCTTGTTCCACCAGGAAATGGGAATGCGTGTTTGTATGTTTTTAAACGGGGAACCAAAATGTTGCTTTGCAACACCCACTTCAGCATTGCTCTGTGGCTTGCCCGCCCTGCAGTCTGCCTCATCAGTTGTTTGCAATATCTTTAAAAGTTTCCTTCCTTAGCTATTAGGAAGCCTGGGGGCTTGCAAACAGCAGAGGCTGCGGCCTGTCTCATGCCCTATCCTGGTGCCTCTGCTAAAGCAGGAATTTTGACTTGCCATTCCCTCAGTGCACGAGCTCGATCAGATCTCGGTGGCCAGAGTAGGGTCATGTCAGACTCGGGTCTGGGAGACACAGGCTCGAATCCCCGCAATGCCACGAAAGCTTGCTGGGTGCCCCTGGGCCAGTCACACATGCTCAGCCTACCTCACAGGGTTGTTGTGAAGATAAAACAGATGAGAGGAAAATGATATAAACTGCTTTGGGTTCCCACTGGGGACTGGGGAGAAACTGGGGACTGGCGTATAAAGTAAATAAATAAAGAGTACGGTCGCCTTACACGTTCATAACTCCTTCCCTGTCAAAAGGTAAAGGTCTCCCTTGCTCGAAAGCCAGTCGAATCTGACTCTAGGGGGCAGTGGTGCTCATCTGTTTCCAAGCCGAAGAGCCAGCGCTGTCCGAAGACGTTTCTGTGGTCATGTGGCCGGCGTGACTAAACACCAAGGCGCACGGAATGCTGTTACCTTCCCACCAAAGTGGTCCCTATTTATCTACTTGCAATGTCTTGCTTTCGAACTGCTAGGTTGGCAGGAGCTGGGGCCAGAGGCAGGAGCTCACTCCGTCACGTGGAACTCGGGTCTCGAACTCAGCGGCCTGTACACACACCCTTATGTTCAAGACAGAGCATCTTGCAAAGACATTGCAAGGTCTTTTAAAGCTGGATTGTCTTTTGGCAGCTCTTAGGGATGTGTCGTTTCGGAATGTTTTTTTTATTTGGGGGAGAAGAGGAAGACCCCTGTCAGATGATACAGGGTTGCCAGGTCCCCGCTGTCCATCGGCAGGGGATTGGGGGAGGCAGGGCTGCTAAATCCAGGTTGGGAAACTTCTGGGGATTTGTGGAGGGACCTCAGGGGGGGGGCACAGGGCCACAGAGACCACCCCCCAAAGCATCCATTCTCTCCAGGGGAACTGATCCCTGGACTCTGTTGTCTGGAGATGAACTGTAATCCTGGGTCCCACCTGGAGGCTGGCACCCCTAGATGATACAATCAATCAATTCTAAGCATTTCTGTTAGCCAGAGGCCAAGGCCTTATGATACCCAATGGCACAATTATCCACATAGTAAAGGTAAAGGTCTCCCTTGCTCAAAAGCCAGTCAAGTCCGACTCTAGGGTTGCGGTGCTCATCTCCGTTTCAAAGCCGAAGAGCCAGCACTGTCCGAAGACGTTTCCATGGTCATGTGGCCGGCATGACTAAACACCAAGGCGCACGGAATGCTGTTACCTTCCCACTGAAGTGGTACCTATTTATCTACTTGCAATTTCTTGCTTTTGAACTGCTAGGTTGGCAGGAGCTGGAACTACAGATGGGAGCTCACTCCGTCATGCAGCACACTCAGGTCTCGAACTGCTGAACTACCGACCTACCACAGCCTGCAGTTCAGCGTCTTAACCACTTGAGCCACCGCAGCTCCTTATCCACATAGTGCCTGTGGTCAAAGGGACTTTTTCTGGGCGGGGGGGATTTAAACTTCCATCGGGGGAGGGCTGCTGACTCCGGACAAGTAAAGAAAAAATATATATTTTAAGCTGAGTAATGAAGACAGCAAGCCTAAGCAGGTCTATTCATGAGTAAGTCCCATTTCATTCAACGGGGCTTGCTGCCATATTTGTTTTTCTCTTAGGAAAAGTTGACGTGTTGGGTTTTTAAAAAGAGACGAGGGTTGTCTGGAGTGGCCATCTAATTTCACTGGATGAATTTTCAAATGGAAACTTCCATGAGTCCTAATGGTAGGACAGGGCTCGTTGTTTAAATACTTGGGGGGGGGGTGATACAAGAGCACGGAGCAAGCCATGGGCCCAGTCAAGAAAAACCCTATCAAGCGACCCCAGATGTACGGCATAGCTTTGCACTGCAAAGTGTACTTTTCTCTTCCATGGTGGTGGGAAGTGCCGTCAAGTTGCAGCTGACTTAGGGTGACCCTGCAGGGCAGAGGTGTCGAACGCATTTGTTACGAGGGCCAGATCTCACACAAATTCACTTTGTTGGGCTGGGATATGTGTGCCAAATCCAATTAACAATAATTATTTTCCCTCAAAAGACAAACACAGGCAATTGATTCCTAGCAGTTAAAGCAATTGATTTACCGGAGAACCCACAAACATCCCAAAAATGTAGGGTTTTTTTCCCCAAGGGATACCATAAAAGGGGGAATACCTTACATTTCCATACATACCAGTTGCTTGCAGGCTGGGTAAGAGCCCCGGATGGGCCAGTTCTGGCCCCCGGGGCTTATATTTGACACCCCTGCTGTAGGGTTTTCAAGCCAAGAGATGAACAGAGGTGGTTTGCCATTGTCTGCCTCGGTGTGCTGACGCTGGACTTTGCTGGTAGTCACCCATCCAAGGACTAACCAGGGCCAACCCTGCTTTAGCTTCTGAGATCTGACAAGATTGGGCTAGTCTCTGGGCCATCCAGGTCAGGGTTTATCTTCCACAGCACCGCTCCGTAACACAACAGACTCGGAGGTCCTTGTCTCAATGTGCCCTCATGGTAGATCAGGCTTTGGGATACTCGCTTCAGAGCTGAGCAAGGACTTGAACCTGGGTCCCAGATCCCAGGATATGCATCCCGGGGTGTGGTTTAGAAGGCACACGCTGAGTCCAGACCTTGCTGAACCTAAGCAGACCTAGTGGGAACTCCTCCATATACCCCACCGTGATGGAAGGAAGCTGGGACAGAAATCGGGATAAGCATGAACTGGCTCACAAATTGCGTTAGTGATTAGTTTTGGTTGGCTCATGGTTCATGAACCAAAGTTCACGAGCTGTAGAGTCGCCATCGCATTTCCGTGAATTTTAAGGCAGTTTGTGGCAGTTCATGAAGAGCAGAAAGCAGGGGGTTATATGCCTTGGAGCCATTCAAACCTTTGCTTTCTGCTCTTCACAAAAATACAGCTGAGTGGCGGGGAGAAACCCTTTCTGCTCCCCACAAAAAGTGATGGGGAGCAGAAAGCAGGGGTCACAAACAGCTACGGACCAGTTCGGTTCACGAACCAACCTCCTGGTTTGCATCGGTGCGTGGTTCACTTCCGAACCACAAGCCAAAACGGACTGCAAAAATGTGGCTCATGCCCATCCCTAGACAGAAATAATAATCCCCATATTCTCAAGTCAACACAGGAGCTCTATTACAGTATCAACACAAGTGTAGGGAGTCACGGAATGTCTATGGCTTTCTCTCCAGTCCGCAGTATTTAAAGAGCTCCAGACCTTTCCAGGTCTCTCTCATTGTCTAATTGGCCCCGAGCTTTGCTAGGTAAGAAAGGAGCGGGGAATTGGGTTCCGCGAGCCCAGCCGTTCAGTTACAAAACTCCCCTATAGCTAGGCAACTGCAGTAAACAGCCTTGTTGTTGCCACAAGTGTGTCCTGGCTGAAGTTAGTCTCTTTTTTTCAAGATCCCTTGACTTTTCCTGCCGTTTACAAGGGCTGCTTTTATCATCTCAGGATCAGGCCGCAGGGCCAGTGCCCATTGCCCAAGCTAAAAACGAACCCTTTGCATTGGAGGGGGGGGGGGAGAAGCTCTCTCACCCAGTGTTCCCTCTGAGCTGAGTCAGTGTGAGCTAGCGCATAGTTTTTTAACCTCCGGCTCACAAGTTTCTGTCTTAGCTCAGGAAGGGCTGGTTCCAGAGCAAACCGATTTATGCAGCAACCAACTCACTCGCTCACCGCTTTAATGCCAGTGGCTCACAAAGTAGAATTCTTGCTCACAAGACTCCACAGCTTAGAGGGGACACTGCTCTCACCCCAAAGCTCTTGCGGTTGAGGGAAGAAGAGCGGCTGCTGGGCGCACAAGCCGGGAAGCTGGAGGCCTCCGATCTGGTTTGCAGCCCCGGAACCCCCCCCCCTTGGGTCGCTCCCGTGCCAGTGTTTCCTCTAAGCTGAGTTAGTGTGAGCTAGCTCACAGTTTTTTAGCCTCCGGCTCACACATTTTTGCCTTAGCTCAGGAAGGGAGGGCTCCAGAGCAAACTGATTTATGCAGGAGCCAAATAGCTCGCTCACAACCAATGTTCCCTCTAAGCTCTGGAGTCTTGTGAGCAAAGATTCTGTTTTGTGAGCGACTGGCATTAAAGCTGTGAGCGAGCGATTTGGCCGCTGCATGAATCAGTTTGCTCCGGAGCCCTCCTCCCTGAGCAAAGACAAAAATGTGTGAGCTGGATGCTAAAAAGCTGTGAGCTAGCTCACACTCACTCACCTTAGAGGGAACACTGCTCACAACTTTCATGCCAGGAGCTCACCAAGTAGGATTTTTGCTCACCAGACTCCACAGCTTAGAGGGAGCATTGCAGTCCCGGCCCTTCCGACCAGACCCCCCCCGGCTGCTCCCGGACCGCCTCCCGCCCGAGTCCCCCTGGCCGCGGCCGCAGATGGTCGGCTCCTCTTTTGCCGTCCGAACCCATCGAATCGCCTGCTGGGCTTGGCGGCGGGGG
>NW_015176028.1:32893-65420 GCF_001447785.1 Gekko japonicus | reverse complement strand
GGGCTCTGCTGCTGCCATCCGGAGGGCGAGGAGGAGCCAGGCGGGGATGGGGGGGGGATGGGGGGGGAGCGAGAGGCCGGCGGCGGCGGCAAAGTTTCTGCTCGGCTTTTAACCCCTCCCGCGCCACCCGCTCCGCCTGGATCCGAGCAAAGGCTCAGACGGGGAGGAGGAGGAGGAGGAGGAGAGGCCTTCCCCGGGCGACGCGCACCTGTTGGGGCGGCTGTGGTGACGCGGCAGCACCCCTTCGCCAGGGCCGGATTTAGAGATCAGCTGGTCTCAGAAAAATTTAAAATACATACGCCTTTTTAATATTTGAAATCATTTTTTTATATTGTGTTTTTATTCGAGGCCCCAGCAGATTGCGAGGCCCTAAGCTGTAGCTTATTTAGCTTATGCGTAAATCCGGCACTGCCCTTCGCCCAGGGGCAGATGAACCATGAAGCAGACCGAGCACCTGCGGAGGGCACCAGGGCCGAAGGGGGCACCGCAAAGCTGGGGAAAGGGTGAAAAGCTTACTTTGTACAGGATATTGTGTGTTATCCTATGAATACATTTTTGTATGGCTGCAACCAGTGTTCCCTCTAAGCTGAGTTAGTGTGAGCTAGCTCACAGTTTTTTAGCCTCCGGCTCACACATTTTTGTCTTAGCTCAGGAAGGAGGGCTCCAGAGCAAACTAATTTATGCAGCAGCCAAATCACTTGCTCACAACTTTAATGCCAGTAGCTCACCAAGTAGGATTTTGGCTCACAAGACTCCACAGTTTAGAGGGAACATTGGCTGCAACCTGCCTTGTCTATCTGGTCAGACAGGTCAGCCACTAAAATGGACTGGGGGTCAGTGTGGAAAGGAGGGGGGCACCAAGACTGGTCAGTGCTTCGGCCTTCATCCGCCCCTGCCTTTGCCCAGGGGTCATTTCCTAGAAAAAGAGGTGTGGGAGCTCATTAGCAGTGTTCCCTCTAAGCTGAGTTAGTGTGAGCTAGCTCACAGTTTTCTAGCCTCCGGCTCACACATTTTTGTCTTCGCTCAGGAAGAACAGCTCCAGAGCAAACTAATTTATATGGCTGCCAAATCGCTCGCTCACAGTTTTAATGCCAGCAGCTCACAAAGTAGAATTTTTGCTCACAAGACTCCACAGCTTAAAGGGAACATTGCTCATTAGCATAACTCATTTGCATAACTTATTTGCATGTGCCCACCCCCTGGGCTCCTTACTGCCGGAGCTCCGCTCCTGTGCGCTCCCGCAGGAAATGACCCCTTCCTTTGCCTGTGTGGCAGTAGAGGATCGCCAGCAAGGGCACCAGGGCCCAGTGCTCCTTCTAAGCTGCGGAGTCCTGTGAGCAAGAATTCTACTTGGGGAGCGACTGGCATGAAAGCGGTGAGCGAGCGATTTGGCGGCTGCATCAATGAGTCTGCTCTGGAGCCCTCCTTCCTGAGCGAAGATGAAAATCTGTGAACCGGAGGCTAAAAAAACTGTGAGCTAGCTCACACTGACTCAGCTGAGAGAAAACACTGCCCACCACCACCCTGAGTCAGAATTCCAGAGGTGCCCACAAACTCAAAAAGGTTGGGGACACCTGGTGTAGCAGGTTCAAGTGTGGATTTTTTGGAGAGGAAGGATGCCTTTTGGAAGAATTTGCTGCATCGAGAACAAGGGTGCCAGTTCACTCAGTGGTGCAGAGGGGGTTCCTTTATGACCCTTGGCTGGCTCCTCACAAGGGTACACCTTCTGGTCAATGCTCCCTCTTAGCTGTGGAGTCCTGTGAGCAAGAATTCTACTTTGTGAGCTACGGGCATTAAAGTTTGGCTGCTCCATAAATTAGTTTGCTCTGGAGCCCATCCTTCCTGAGCTAAGAGAAAAATGTGTGAGCCGGAAGCTAAAAAACTGTGGGCTAGCTCACACAAACTCAGCTTAGAGGGAACACTGCCAGGGTCTTATTTATTTATTTACGGACTTCATTGTGCATCCTGTCTTCCTCTCCAGTGGGGACCCAAAGCGGTTGACACTGCTCTTCTCCCTTTTATCCACACAACAACAGCCCTGTGAGGCAGGTTATTTATTTTATTTATTTATTTATTTAGGTATTTTTACCCCGCCCTCCCCGCAAGCGGGCTCAGGGCGGCTTACAAGGGGCGAAAGCCCATACATAAAATCCAATAAAACAATAAAATCATAAACAACAACACTACTAACAACAATAAAGTGCTTCCAGTATCAAGATGGTATAGAGTGGTTATGATGGTCTCTTCCAACAGCCCTGTTGAGTTACCATGGTCCAGTAGATCGTTCGTGCCAGTCCCATGTTATCAGTACTACATAGTTTATGGCTGGGCTATCAAGGGCCGTTCCCGATCTCGATGTTATTGCCACCATTGGTGGTGGTGGCAGCGGCGGCCCCTACGTGAAAGCCTGGCGGAAGAGCTTCGTCTTGCAGGCCCTGCGGAACTGAGAGGTTAGGCTGAGAGAGTGAGATTGGCACAAGGTCAACCCGCAGAGGGGGGATTCGAACCTGGATTTTGCAGATCCAAGTCTGACACTGTGCCAGGCTGGCTTTCTTGGCTATTGGGTGGCCACAGCTCATTTCCACCATATCGTCATGTGGTGTAGTGGTTAGAGTGTCAGATGAGGGTCTGGGAGAGCCAGGTTTGAATCCATGCTCTGGTGTGGAAGCTCACTGGGCAACTTTGGGCCAGTCACACCTTCTCTAAGCCTTAACCGGCCACTTGGAGCTGTTATGAGGATAAAAGAGATGAGAGGGGAATAATGTAAGCTTCTTTGGGGGGGGCGGTAGAAATGAAGTTTTCCTCTATTACTTTGCATTGTTCATTCAGGAAGGCCTCCTTATCTCTCCTTGCTGTTCTCTGGAAATCTGCATTCAGTTGGGTAAATCTTTCCTTTTCACCTTTGCCTTTCGCTTTCCTTCTTTCCTCTGCTATTTGTAAAGCCTCATCAGACAGCCACTTTGCTTTCTTGTATTTATTTTTCTTTGGGATGGTGGTGATTGCTGCGGCGACGCCGGGCTCTTTTTGTAGCAGGTACTCATTTGCATATTAAGCGACACACCCCTAATGTAGCCAATCCTCCATGAGCTTACAGTAGCTCCTGTAAGAAGAGCTCTGTAAGCTCTTGGAGGATTGGCTACATTAGGGGTGTGTGGCCTAATATGCAAAGGAGTTCCTGCTACAAAAAGAGCCCTCGAACATGAAGTTGAGCAAACTTCAGAGGACGGCGGAAGACCGGAAGGCCTGGCATGATCTGGTCCATGGGGTCGCGAAGAGTCGGACAAAAAATTATCTCTGGTGAAACAGGTCATACAGGTTTTCTCCACTGCTTCAAACTCCTGCAAGACATGCTTGAGAACAGTGAAACAAAAGAAATGGATGTGCACCTCACCAGCCTTGTTGCCTCTGTTCTTGCCTCTTCAGCTGTAACATCTTGCAGTGAGACCTTGCTTAGGGCCATAGTACACAATACACAGAACTCACCATTCAAAAGCTCTCAGTCTCTGTTTGGGCTTCAGCAAGGGAGAGCTTTTAGCTTCCCTCCTGCAGGATCTGGGGGGGGGGCTGTCTGTCTCTTCCTCAGGCTCCATGTGCTATGGACATGTGCCAGAAGAATGGGCAAACAGGCCCCCCAACATCATTTCTGGTGGGAAAAACGCTGTGGGAGGGAAGCCCAGAACCATTTTCTTCCCTGTGGCCCCTTGCAGTCAAACAGAGAAACAGAACTTTTTAAAAGGTGAGACCCTGGTTGATCATATAACCATGAGGTAGTCAGTGGCTACTAACCATGGCAGTCAACCTCTGAAGCCCAGGGCCAGGAGACAACATCAGGGGAAGGCCTCGGCCTCTATGCCCTGTTGTTGGACCTCCAGAGGAATTGGTTGGCCACTGTGTGAGATGGGACGCTGGACTAGATGGACCACTGGCCTGATCCAGCAGGGTCCTTCTTATAATAAATAATAATAATATTATCTTTCGATTTATTAATCGCTCAATCCTGCAGAGCTGCTGGCTCTGAGCGATTTTACAGTTACACATATTAACAAGGGACTAACAATGATTCGTAGGGTGTAAGGGAGGACAACATATAAATCTTTTTAAGTTGCACACGTTTGCAGCCGACGGGTTTTGTTCAGCTGTAGACTTAGACGTGTTCCAGACGGCATTCACTCGGCTTGGCTTGATGACGTCAGTGTTTCCAGGACTGCTTCTTGTGTTCTTATGAAGGCCTCCACCGCTATGCTCTGTTGTTGGACCACCAGATGAACTGGTTGGCCACTGTGTGAGACAAGAAGGATGCTGGACTAGATACAACACAGGTCTGATCCAGCATGGCTCTTCTTATGTTTGGGGTTTTTTTTTTTCATACGAGTGAGTGCGTGTGTCCGTGGATGTCATGGCGACCTCTGGTGACCGACCCCTACTGGGGGCCTGGAGGATATTCAGAGAGGTGGCTGAATAAAGCCTGCCCCTGCCTCCTGACTGCTGGTATTCCAAGGAGGTCTCCCATCCAAGTATTTAGTGTGCCATCTTCTGCAGGCATGGCTTGGGCAGCCTCTAAGGGCAGAGATGCTCTGCAAAGTCATCTCCTAGAGAGTACGTCAAGCTTTTCTTAGAGGCAGAAGAAAAGATTTCTGTTCCTTTAGGCTTCTCAGAATTAAGACATGAGGCTTTTGAGATGTTTGGTGGGGAACAGATGTGCCCAGAGAGTTGTACACGGCACGCAGATCTTTCCCCCATCTGTTAGGAGCCAGTTGGCATTTTCAAGATGGATTTGTTTACTTCGTTCAGACCACACCCTCCTATGAAGCATTAATAATACAAAATTGAAACGGGCATAAGGCTACAAAAACTACGAACAGCCTAAAAAGCCATAAAATTTTAAGACCCATATAAAATCAGCAAAGCGCAGCAATAAAAACCAAGCAGATAGGACACGGGGAAACTCAATAAAACCCTCTAATGTGGCTATAGCTTAAAAAAAAACAGGCAAAAAGCAATACAGCCCAAAGAATCTGACACTAAATTCATCCTGGATCAGCTCCCATCAAGGCCCTCTGAAAAAAAGAACTCTTGTCATTAATCTGCTGGAAGCCAAGCATGAGGAGCAGGGTTGCCAGCCTCCACGTGGTGACTGGTCATCTCCTGGGATTACAACTGGCCTCCAGGGGACAGAGATCAGTTCCCCTGGAGAAAATGGCCACTTCAGAAGATGGACTCTATGGCATTATACCAGGAGGAGGAGGAGGAGGAGGAGGAGGAGATTGGATTTATACCCCGCCCTCCACTACCCAGAGGAGTCTCAGAGCAGCTTACAAACTCCTTTCCCTCCCCCTCCCCACAACAGACACCCTGTGAGCAATGTTCCCTCTAAGCTGTGGAGTCTTGTGAGCAAAACTTCTACATTGTGAGCTACTGGCATTAAAGTTGCGAGGGAGCGATTTGGCTACTGCATACATTAGTTTGCTCTGGAGCCATCCTTCCTGAGCCAAGGCTAAAATGTGTGAGCTGGAGGCTAAGAAACTGTGAGCTAGCTCACACTAACTCAGCTTAGAGGGAACACTGCCTGTGAGGTAGGCGGGGCTGAGAGAGCTCTGACAGAAACAGCTCTGTTTCAAGAACAGCTCGGACAGAACTATGGCTTGCCCAAGGTCATCCAGCAGGTGCAAGTGGAGGAGTGGGGAATCAAACCCGGCTCTCCCAGATTAGAGTCCGCACACTTAACCACGACACCAAACTGAAGTCCCTCCCCTCCCCAAACCCCGCCCTCCTCAGACTCCACCCCCCCCCCAAATCTCCAGGTATTTCCCAACCCAGAGCTGGCAGCCCCAGCAAGGAGCCTGTTCAGGCCTCTCCGGGCAGGGAATGGATGCCCAGAGACACAGCTGGGAAAGTTCTCTTCCGCATGATTTTGGGCCTGAGCTGTGATGGAATGGGTTCCTGATGCTCAAAGGGTTCTTGTTAGCAACAAAGTTAATAAGAAGCAAGAGAAGGAACCACTTGGGGTAACAGAACAAAAATGCACATGGGTGGCTATGATTCTATCTATATCATTCTATGGAGTCTGTTCAGAGCAACTGGCTCAAAGTTACCCAGTGAGTTTTCACTGTACAGCAGCAGTATCTCAGCCATGCTGAAAGGAAGGCCATAGACAGTCCCAGGAACAATCCAGATATTATAATTAAAGAGGCAGACAAAGGTGGAGGTGTTATCATCATGGATAGATCAGATTACATCCCGGAGGCTCAAGGACAACTCTCAAATACTGCTTTTTACAAACAACTGGACTCAGACCCCACACAGGAATACAAAAAAGAACTAACAAGATTATACACCCCCAGACAACACAGTCACTGGACCGTACAACATCAACTACACCATCTCAGGCTTACTCACATGCTCATCTTCTAATATTGTCTATGCCATTAGATGTCAACTATGCTCTTTGGTTCTCTACATAGGGCAGACAGGTCAAACTCTACGCCGAAGGACAAATGGAGACAAATCTGACATCAAGAATCACATGACTGAGAAACCTGTAGGAGAAAACTTCAACCTTCCAGGATATTCAATGGGTGACCTCACAGTAGCTGTTTTATTGCAAATGAACTTCAGGAACAGACTAGAAAGGGAAATTGCTGAAATACAAGTTATCACAACATTCAGAACAATGGAACCCCCAGGACTTAACAGGGATATTGGTTTCATATCTCACTACATATGCTAACCTCATTCAGTCCTTACATCTGTATTCTCACCAATCCCCCAAGTCATGATCCTAAGCCTGTAGTAGTGTGGTCTATAGGCTCTAGAGAGGCCTAGTGGCTCCAGGGAAGCCTGTATTAGAGTGACTACAGGGCCTACATTCCCTAGGTCACCCTTTGGACCCTGTGATTGGCTAACAGGATTTGGAGGAAAAACTTACTCCAGTAGAATAGCAGAGGGTGTTGCCTGGGAAGAAGTGAAAAAAGGCTTTGCCCAAAGTGGGAGGTGGTTCACTCCTAGGGAGCAGAGCTAGTGTGAAGCTGCTGCAGATGGAGGGGTCCCTCATCCATAGGGGGTGAGTCAGCTTGAGGCCAAAGACCTAGAGGAGGCTAGGTAAAGTATAGTCAGACGCGTCAGGGTTTCTTATTGCTGGTTTACCTAACTTTACTGTGCTCATTTTTCCTACATGTTATTGAATTATAGTTGTTGTTAAATCTCTTTAATAGAAATTGTCACTCATGCCTCATTCAGTCACTTATAAGGGGAAAGCTACTGGAAAAGGAGGGGTAGGGGTGGGTGCTCTGGGCCCTCCCAAAGAGACCCACGCCAGAGTGGTGGCAGCCATGAGAGAACTTCCCAAGCCGCTGCTCACGACACCCAAGAAGGGCCATACATCCTCTTTATTTTATTTCTTATTTGGAATAATAGATTAGAATAGTAGATTGTAATGTAACGTAATGAATAGCAGAATGTAATGTAATTTGGAATGGGAAATTGGAGTGTATTTCCCTGGTCTGGGAGAGGGGAGATAACTTTACACAGCCAATCACCCCACTTCAAAGAAGAAGATGCTGTAAGGCCACCTCCATGCTTGAGAGGAACCGGATGGAGCGTAATGGCAGGGCCTCAGTTAATTACTCTCAGCATCCGACAGCTAAGGATACATCTGTTCAGGGGTCATTTCCTGCAGGAGCGCACAGGAGCAGAGCTCTGACAGTAAAGAGCCCAGGGGGCGGGCACATGCAACAGGCCCCACCCCCTGCTCCCAGCAGCCCTCAGCCAGAGCAAGAAGCAGCCAGGTAAGTTGCAGAGCCCCCCCCCAGCCCCCCAGCCCCAAACAGTCCAGTGGCACCTTTAACTTCTGACACACTTCCGGTGATGCCAGGGGGTGTGGCATATGCAAATAAGATATGCTAATGAGTTATGCTAATGAGCTCCTGCACCTCTTTTTCTACGAAATGACCCCCGCATCTGTTTATCACTCTTCAGTTTTGACATATTTATTTCCTTCACCATGTTTCCCTCCAGAATTAAACCCAAACCAATGGTAACCTAAGCTTGTTATTCCTGTTTGGTCCTTGCATCTGTTAACTATCTTCATTATGCTGTATGCTAATTTGCTACCAACTAGGGTTGCCAAGCCGCGGCGGGGGATCGGCACGTCTTCACAGGATCCCTGCCGCGGGGGACAGCGATACATGTTGCACCGCCGTCGCCAGGATGTGACGCTACGCGCGACGCATAGCGTCACATCCTGGCGGTGGCGGCGCAACGCGTATTGCTGTCCCCTGCGGCAGGGATCCTGTGAAGACGTGCAGATCCCCTGCCGCGGCTTGGCAGCCCTACTGCCAACCCTTTACCTATATGTATGGACTGGTAACTTCCATTTCAGTGTATCTGAGGAAGTGTGTGTGTGCATGAAAGCTTATCCCTTGAATAAAACTGTTGGTCTTAGAGGTGCCGCTGGACTCTTTGTTCCAGTGACTATCACAGCTGAGCGTGGATTTAAATCAGGGTCTCCCCTCTTTTAGACCAACTTTGTAACCACTACACTACACTACACTGGCTCTTGACACCGAAATCTGGCATTTGAAAGACCAAACATTTTAGTTCACATTAAGCAAGGGTTCAGTTATGGAACATAGCTTTGCTTTAGACCTTAAAAGAAGTACCAGGATCCACCAGACACACAGGGGTTGATGTGTTTCAGAAGACCACCATGAGATGAAGCATCAACACTGCAGAATGCATCCTTCCTATGACAGGCTATGCTTCTCTAAACTGAAGATTGTAGGTGCTCTCAAGTTACAGCTGGCTTATGCGACCGGGCCAGGGCTATTTTTGGGCAGGAACGCACAGGAACAGAGTTCCGGCTGGCTCCCGAGTTGGCCACGCCCAGCAGGAACTCATTAGCATAATAGGCCACACCCAACAGCAGGAACTCATTAGGATTGGCTACATTGGGGTGTGTGGCCTAACATGCAAAGGAGTTCCTGCTACAAAAAAAGGCCCTGAGTTTTGACAACAAACAAGGTAAACAGAATAAGAAGCAAAAGGTGGGTGTGGCTGGATGACCACACTTCTGGTAACATGGGGGTGCGGCCTAATGTGCTAATGAGTGGTGCTGTCAGGGGTGTGGCCCAATATGCTAATGAGTTCCTGCTGTTGGGTGTGGCCTATTATGCTAATGATTTCCTGCTGGGCTTTTTCTACAAAAAAAGCCCTCTGTGACCCCATAGGGTTTTCAAGGAAAGAGACATTCAGAGGTGGTTGGCCATTGCCTGCCTGTCGAGCCCACCCTGGGCTCCGGGTGCAGACCCTCCCATAGCCGTGACGGTTCAAGACGGGGGGGTGGGGTGTCCGACGGCCCTGGAAGTTGAGGCCTATAAAGAAAAGGGGGAGTTTGTCGGCACTCCGTAAGTCCCTCTACCTCCGTGCATCAGCTCCCCAGCCTCTCAGCGTCCTCCCTGGACTCCTTCTCTCTGCCAGCGTCAGGTAGTTCCGAGCACGTCCTCCCTCCCTGGCCCCTTTGCTTCCCTCTCCTTTATACACAGCCCCCTCTCCCAGCACCGTCTCCCATTCCCGCCTCCCTCTCATTCCTTGCAGCCCTGCCCCCCGTAATAAGCCCCGATGCTGTCCCTACGACCTGGGTGCGGTCGGAGCTATGCCAGCGGTGATTCTGTCGGCCTGGGGCCATGCCGCCGGCGTGCGGGGTCTCGGGCGTTTGTGGGTTCGCCATCAGCCTCTTCCTGGCGTCGTCGGTATCTCCTGCTGCTCCTGGGGACTCTTTGCTTCGCGGTTGGGCTGGTCCAGACTGTTGTGCCTCGGCTGTGCTGAGGTCCGGCGTTGCAAGGTCATCTCGGTCCGTGGGTCTGCCAGGTGAGTTGGTGGTGGTTGGGGTCCCTGGGGGGTGTAGGTTAAGTCCCGGGATCCCGGAACCGGGACACTGCCTCTGCGTAGCAAACCCCGGGCTTCCTTGGAGGTCTCCCACCCAAGTACTAACCTGGGATCTGATGAGATCGGGCTAGCCGGGGCCATCTGGGCCAGGGCAAAGGACCACAGTGCAGTCTCAGTGGTGGCACTGCTTCGGAGTACACAAAGCAGCATAATCTGTGGCCACAGCTCCCCTAAGAACTCCTCTTCATACAATCACAGGGTGTACTTCTGTGGCTGGAAGGGTTTCAGAGACTGGAGAGCCGGAGCCCACAGATTTTACAGGGAACAGACAGTGCCAGCTAATGCATGTGGCCTTTTCAATGCAAATCTGTCACGATGTGTAATCCCCCCCCCCGCCCGCCGGGGCTGTTGTTGACATCAGTGGCTGAACTTTTTTTCTCGCCTGCAGAGAAGAGTGCTTCTGCATCCACTGCCACCAGCCGGCTGGTCAAACAGCCATTGAGGTCCAGCTTCCCTTTTGCTTTCCACTTTCCTAGAGAAATAGGAAATGCGGACCTGCCTGATCTGAGCCACACCGAGAGCAGAGAGCTACTGGATTCTTTGCCGGCTGTAAGCAGAGGTTGGCATTGCTTGATTCACAGGCCCCCGCTCCTGAATCACATATGAACCTGCCTCTGTCTCAGTCCTTTGCCAACACATTTGTTCGTCCAGGAATTGGGCCTGTGTCCACCAACCGAAGAATTCATAGCCGATTCGTTCTCTTGTCTTTTTGTGCCTCCAGTGCATTTAAATCAACATTCACCCACCTCACATCAAATTATCTTCATGGTCTCTTGTAAGAGACTGAAACAGGTCTCTGGCCAGGTCCACCAATTTAGTGGAAAGGGGCACAACTTTAATGCTACTACTAGCTTTTTTTCACTCACGAGGTAGAACTTTTGCTCACAACACTGTGGAGCTTAGAAGGAGGAGGAGGAGGAGGAGGAGGAGGAGGAGAAGAAGAAGAAGAGGAGGAGATTGGATTTCTACCCCACCCTTCAGTACCCAAGGGAGTCTCAGAGTGGCTTACAAACTAGAAAGAAGAAGAGATTGGATTTCTACCCCACCCTTCACTACCCAAGGGAGTCTCAGAGCGGCTTACAAACTCCTTTCCCTTCCCCTCCCCACAACAGACATCCTGTGAGGTAAAAGAAGAAGAAGAGGAGATTGGATTTATACCCCGCCCTTCACTACCCAAGGGAGTCTCAGAGCGGCTTACAAACTCCTTTCCCTTCCCCTCCCCACAACAGACACCCTGTGAGGTAGGCGGGGCTGAGAGAGTGCTTGACAGGAACGGCTCTTTTTTCAAGGACAGCTCTTAGCAGAGCTATGGCTTGCCCAAGGTCATCCAGCCAGGTGCAAGTGGAGGAGTGGGGTATCAAACCCGGTTCTCCCAGATTAGAGTCTGCGCACTTAACCACTACACCAAACTGGCTCTTGAGGGAACTGGCTTAGAGGGAAGATTGATTGCCACCTGCCTAATTTCAGAAGGTGGGGGGCACCTGAAGCACCAGGCTTATTCGGAAGGTGACCGTAGCGGTTTGGGCAGGTCCATATGGGGGGGGGCGGTCTTTCAGGGAGAGCAGAACCACGCACATCGTCTACATCTCCCTGGAAGACAGATGGAATGAAAACAAACCAGATAGCTGGCCGTTGGCTTCCTGCATGCGGGAAAGTTGGGATTTGAACCCACAGCACGAGCTGAGTGCAGTTCATATGCTGTAAGCCACTTTACCCTGGAAACTGTAGGTTCATGTTTTGTGCTCATTTCGTTCTGGCATATTAAGGATAATATAAAGCAAATAATTCTAGCCAGGTGTAAACATGCTTGTTCCTGCAAATTGCTTTTCTCCTCTTCGATAATTAAATCCCCCCCCCCGAGCTCACCCACTAGATCGGCATGTCTTTCCGTAAAGGGTTTCAACATGACCGCAATGGACTCCCTTGCTCTTGCTCATCCCTTCTCAGGGCTGCTGTTTGAAACTCTCAAGCCAAAACTGACCAGGGCATGGGGGAGGCTCCTTTTGCTCACAAGAGTCCTTGTCGTTGCTCTCAAGTGAGGATCACAAGATTCCGCAGGGCACACCGACATCCTTCGAGCTACAGATGTGTCAAAAGCTGTGCGGTAAACAAGATGATTTGCCATTCGGCAAGGGAGAGTTGGGAGACTCTCGGAAAGCACGTTAGATTGTTATTCTTGTTGCTTTGAAGATCTTTGCCCTGCTTGCAAATTTCCTTCCAGACATAGTGTTGCCAACCTCCAGGTGGGGCCTGGAGATCTTCCAAATTTCAAATGATCTCCTGTCTAAAGAGATTAATCCCCCCCCCCGAGAAAATGGCAGCTTCAGAGGGTGGGCTCTGTGGCATTATACCCTGCTGAGGTCCCGCCCCTCCTATAACCCCACCCTCCCCGGATTCCAGCTCCAACTCTCCTGGAATGTCCCAACCTGGATCTGGCAACTCTAGGATGATCACATGGGGGAGTTCGAATATGATTTGTATTACTTAGACGTACTGGGGGGATTAAAAATCATTGATATGATTTTTATCCCACCCTTCCTTCAAGGAGCTCAAGATGACACATGTGGTTTCCCACTTTGACCCCCACAACAACCCTGTGAGGTAGGTTAGGCTGACAGGGTCATTGGCCCAAGGAAAGGAGGATTTCAAATCCCATCCCTGCTGTTTCAACTCATTCCTTCCCCATTCCAGTTTTACTTCTTCCCTGTGCAAATCAAAGACAAGATTTAGTTTCATACCTTTTTTGTTTCCCACATGTCTCGTTTCGCATACGAAAGATGCATTTTCTGGTGTTCTTTATGCATCAATAAATCAGCATTATACAAGTAAAGTATGGCTGTGAGAGTTGGACCATAAGGAAGGCCGAGCGCTGAAGAATAGATGCTTTCAAATTATAGTGCTGGAGAAGACTCTTGAGAGTCCCCTGGACTGCAAGGAGATCAGATCAGTCAATCCTGAAGGAAATCAACCCTGACTGTTCCCTGGAAGGCCAGATACTGAAGCTGAAGCTGAAATACTTTGGCCACCAAATGAGAAGGGAGCACTTGCTGGAGAAGACCCCAATGCTGGGAAAGACTGAAGGTCAAAGAAGACGGGGATGGCAAAGGATGAGATGCTTAGACAGTGTTATCGATGCAACGAACATGAAATCGAGCAAACTCTGGAGGACGGCAGAAGACAGGAGGGCCAGGCGTGATGTGGTCCATGGGGTCGTGAAGAGTGCGACTGAACAACAACAACAAATGCTACAAGTATAAAAACTGTTTACACTGCATATAAAAAACCATACCACATGCACAATTGGTACAAACCAGGGTAGCAAGCCAACGGGGGGAGAATATGAAGAATTTAAACTGCCAGTATAGATATAATTAAAATGATTAACAAAGAAGATAAGGGAACATCTTCTCAACCCCAGCCAAGGCTGGTCACCCAGTGAGCTTCAGGGTAAACAGGGGACTGGAAACGTATGCACATGAACACAAGAAACTGCCTTGTAGTGAATCAGACCGCTGGTCCATCAAGGTCGGTGTTGCCTGCTCAGGCTGGCAGGGGCTCTCCACGGTCTCCGTTCAAGGTCTTTCACATCACCTCCCACTTGATCCTTTTAGTTGGGGATGTCGGAGGCTGAACTGAGGGACATTCTGTATGCCCTGCAGGATGCTCGATCACTCAGCCACAGCCCCCTCCCTAAGACCTTTGATTATACCACTCTGGGGGTCTGTCAGCTCCTGTTCACTGACTCTCAGAACACCCCCGCCGAGGGGTCATTTCCTGTGGGAGCGCACAGAAGCAGAGCTCCAACAGTAAGGAGCCCAGGGGGCAGGCACATGCAACAAGCCCCGCCCCCTGCTCCCAGCAGCCCTCAGTCGGGCCACAAGGAGGAAGAAGCAGCCAGGTAAGTTGCAGAGCCCTCCCCATCCCGCCTTCAGGTACAAGCTCCCCCTCCTCTGTGAGGGCAGATCTCCACGTTTCCCCCCCCCCCCATAGCGAGCAATCCAAAACAGTCCAGTGGCACCTTTTATTCAGGTACAAGCTCTCCCTCCTCTGCAAGGATAGATCTGCACATTCCCCCCCCCCCCATAGCTAGCAATCCAAAACAGTCCAGTGGAGCCTGAGCGGTGGGTGCTGCCTTCTGACGCACTTCTGGTGATGTGAGGGGGTGTGGCCTATGCAAATAAGTGATGCTAATGAGTTGTGCTAATGAGTTCCTGCACCTCTTTGTCTACGAAATGACCCCTGCCCCCACCCCCCAAGAGATAGCCAACATTTGCATTACTGTTAAGCTAGCCAAATATATCACCAGGAACAGAAACTGGTACCTAGGGGCTAGCTTTGGGCTTGCCGGGGGAGGGAACCCTTTTAAACTTTATGGAAGCATATAATTTCCCCCAGTCCCCTACCTAGTTGCTTCAGGGACTGAGGCTGGCTAAGAACTCTCAGCTGCCTTTGGCCACCATGACCCTGATCAGGAGTTCAGTTTGGGTGATGATGCCTGTTATGTAATGGGACTGAAACATCCCAGGACTGTTCTACCAGAGCCCATGAACAATAGTCCACCAGGACTCTGGAAGCAACCAATCAAGGTGATGTTATGTAAATAGCCTATCGTTGGGAGTGGGGTGTGTTTGGTTGCGGCAACTGTAAACTGGGGTTTGTCTGTATATGAATGAGCCCGAGGTGTTCCCTCCTGCCCATGCCTGGCAAGATAATGAAAGAGCTTCTGTCAAGCCATAGGCAAAAAACAGCAAATAGCAGCATTGTGGCAGAGCATAGCTGGTATGTCCTAAGCATACAATCTGCTCTCCCCACAAGCCAGGGACCCAAACCCAGGTTTAAACCAAAGAGTTTTCCCCTCAAATGGCGTGCCCCCGCCCCCAGCGTGCAACGTCACTTCCGGGTGATGCGCACGCGGGGGTGGGGTTTCCCCCGGGCCCGATTTTCGTCCCGTCGAAAAACGGGCCGTCAAAGCGGGGGATTCCCCGCCCCCGGCCCGATTTGGGAACCTTAGGTCTGAAGCACAACGGTTTGGGATCTCCCCTGCACCCAAACTCTGGTTTAAACCTGGGTTTGGGTCCCTGGCTTGTGGGGAGAGCAGATGGTAGAGCAGTCCTGGTAGAACAGTCTGGTAGAACAGTCACTTCCAGGTGACGCGCACGGCACAGACGCCGGCCAGGAGCCCCTCGCTCCCGGCCAAAAGACATTTGGCAACCCTATTCAGACCAAATGCAAACCAAAACCTCATAAGAGCAAAGATGGCTTGGCAGGAGTGGATGTCTTTCATTAGCTCAGCTGTGGTTGTGGGAAGGAGGGAGGAGAAAGTGGGAGGAGGGAGAGTACAAGCCCAAGGACCCTGTTATGTCTGGACGTGAGCAATCTTCCACTCCAGCCTAACTGCTGCTGGAGGCATGCCTGGACTTGCCTTGACAGGCCACCTAGATGGAGAGTGGGGAGGAACGTCTGGGCTTGTCCAGGCAGGACACCTAGCTGGAGCTTGAAGCCCCGGAACAAAGGCAGGCTGGATCCTGCCTGCGGATTGGCCCCTGAGGGCAGCCAGCCAGTCTGGAGCCTGGAGGCCATTTGAACTCACCAATCGCATGGGGGCTGGGAGTGGCTTAGGTGTATATAGTTAGGGCGATTGCCCCATGTAACGCGTTCCTGTTGAGATGCAATAAACTGCTGCTTGCTGAAATCACTCTGCCTTCGCCTCTGCCGTTTTAAACCCACTATTTAACAGACACCCCCCCCAACCAAGGTTTGTCATGACATCTGAATCATTCCACCCTGAATCCTCAGGATGTATTTACAGTTCCGTTTCGAAGAGGAGTGCTTTGGCAAAAGATGCCGGCAGATTCCAAGAGAGGGCAGCAATTTTAAGGTCACCCATTTCTGGTCCTGGCATTGTGCTGAATACGTCAGGAAGAATAAAAGTATTTAAAATGAAACTTTGCAGCTTCCTGGCTTCTTGGGTCACTGCTGCCATTGTCAGTTTTCATGATGGACCCCGACCAACGTCACTCTTCGTTGTCCTTATCAGCTTGCCAGATGCGCTCCACCGTCCACCAAATCGATGCGGGGGCTCCTGGGCTTCTTTGCTTAGATGATTTTGCCCCATTGCACAATTTATATCCTACTTCATGGTTTTGAAAAGCACGCAAGTGTCTGTTATAAACAACAGAAAACAATATGTTGTTGTTGTTCAGTCGCACAGTCGAGTCCGACTCTTCGCGACCCCCTGGACCAGATCACGCCAGGCCCTCCTGTCTTCCGCCGTCCTCTGAAGTTGGCTCAACTTCATGTTCGTTGCATCTATGACACTGTCTAACCATCTCATCCTTTGCCGGCCCCGTCTTCTTTGACCTTCAATCTTTCCCAGCATCAGGGTCTTCTCCAGTGAGTGCTCCCTTCTCATTTGGTGGCCAAAGTATTTGAGCTTCAGCTTCATTATCTGGCCTTCCAGGGAACAGTCAGGGTTGATTTCTTTTAGGATTGACTGATTTGATCTTCTTGCAGTCCAAGGGACTCTCAAGAGTCTTCTCCAGCACCATAGTTCAAAAGAATCTATTCTTCGGCGCTCGGCCTTCCTTATAGTCCAACTCTCGCAGCCATACATGACTACTGGGAATATACCAATAAAAGCAATTCAGTTGGTCAGACGTGTTGGGCTGAAGCAGTAGAACCAATTTAGAGTCCAGTCAGGCACCTTTAAGACCAACAAAGGTTTATTCAAGGGATGAGCTTTCGCGTGCATGCACACTTTTTCAGATACATTGGACTGGCAGTTAATTTTCAAACTTATAGCCAGAGAATGAACGGCAAATTAACATGCAACATGGATGATGATCAAGATATGCAAAGTGACACTAAATAACAAGTTAAGGTTATAGGGTGAACAGTTGTAAAGCAATAAATATGTCAAAGTAGCAGAAAAATGTCTAAAGGCGTCATCCTGGTATGACAAGATTTGGGATCAGTTTGTGATGAATAAAATGTCTAACATTCTGGACCGATTACAAACCAGTTCCAGTAGAACTTATGATAAATTTGTACTTACTTGGTATCCAGTACTTGACTTCATGGCAGAGCATAACGTGCTTCTTCTCAGCTAGAAGAACAGTGAGCCACAGAAATTACAGTTAACTTATCAGTATTGCTAAGATTTCATAGACTGAAAGTTGTGCTACCACACATGGCTCCACTTCTGATTTCACCTTGACCTTCGCCTTACTGCCCAGTCTCCTCTTGTATATCAGAGCAACAAACTTGACTCAATTCATTGGAATTTATGGTTTAAACAGCACTTTTGTATAGGTGAACGGAATTGATACCGTCTTATCTATATATCTAATAGCGAAAGGTGCCCCCTGCGTGCAGATACCTAAATCCGCGCATTGGGGGCACCTGGGGGGGAGGGAGATTTAGAACGTCCCCTGTGCACGGGAGGGGAGGACAAGGCTTGGCGGGTGGGTGGGCAGGCGGTGAAACCGGCGAGGCCCGGCGGCTGTAAGCCGCTTGGGCCTTGGTTCGGAGCCGGGGGGGAATCGAGCCGGGGGGGTGGAGGGAGGGGGGGAGACGGGGGGAACCGGCGGGATGGGGGGGAACTTACCTCCTCCTGCTGCTTCCTCCTCTGCCTCATGAGTGTCGAGGTCCCCCCCCCGCGAGTATCGCGGGTCCCGCCCCTTGTTATGTTATAACTGTAGATGTATGTTAATGTTTTGTTGGTGACTAACCGATTGGTTTGTAATGTCGGATTCTCAAGACTTCTGCATAATGTTTTGCAGTTATTGTATGTTTTGATATGTTATACTTGATCTTAATAAACATTTCAAAATTTTTAAAAAAGTGTCTTTTCTAACTGGGGGAAGTGACTGGGAATCTTTGTTCTGTCCTGTCAGGCGTGGAGGGAAATTAAAAACGAAGATGTTAAGCAAAAATAAGAGTTAGACAGACGTTACTTATATCCTCCCCCTTCCTTCCATTGTGGACTCAGGAAGCCACCAGGTAGCAACCAGACATTTAGCATCACCAATACGGCCACGTGAGGCACCCTCCAGCCACACCTCAAGGTCTATGAACAGTCATAACGGTAGCCTCGATCCAACCAGTTTGGAAGATGAAGGGTTGGACTTTTATGCTCATTATTTCTACTGTTATATATAGCCCAGATCTAGAACAGGAAGTTTTAAGACTCCATCACTTTCTCTGGGCATTTGCAGTATTTTGCCGCCCCATATTGTGTGTCTGCCGTGCAGCCATTTCAGCAACAGGACCATCACAACAGGAAATATCTACACAGCAAGCTGCATTGGGAATGAAATCCAAATCTCCCCAGAGGCCAGCTGAACAAGTAGAGTTCTAGAAACACCAATCATGTGCAGGAGAGTTCTGCGGCAAGGGAACCATGGGCAAGAAGGCCCTGCCCCTTGTGTCAGCCGCTATAATCAGACTATGGAGGCAGTCTGAGCATAGTGACAGGTGATGAGTACCTGTGAAGGTTCAAAGGCATCCTTTGGGCATCCTCAGAAACAAGCCATTTTGGGCTCGAAAGGTCAAGAACTACACTTTAAATTATGCCTGGATAGGAAAGGAAATCCTGTGACGCTCACCGGTTGGGTTTGTCCCCTGGCCAGAGCCCTTTCTTAAGATGCCCCTGTGGACAAAATCAGAGCAGAAGTCTGCTGTACAAACGTAGCGCTTTCTCTTGAAATTCCCTCCCAAGGGCAGGATGCCCAGTGCCATTTTGGCTACCTACTGTGCTGGCTAAATCATTCTTAGTCCCTTGAACTTTTGATG
This sequence comes from Gekko japonicus, assembly GCF_001447785.1. Taxonomy (NCBI): domain Eukaryota; kingdom Metazoa; phylum Chordata; class Lepidosauria; order Squamata; family Gekkonidae; genus Gekko; species Gekko japonicus. The sequence continues at coordinate 46,685 of NW_015176028.1, read as the reverse complement.
GTTAGTTTCATTTTTTAAAAAATGGTATTGTCCCCGTTCACACGCCGAATTTGCCATGGGAGAGCCACAAATGCTGTGTGGATTTTCAGGGTGCAATCACACCACAACATCTGGCAAGCGTAGCGCACCCGTGGCCAACCCGTGACGTGCCGCCGAAGCTGTGCAGTTAAAAAGTATCTCAACAAATGTACTAGCAAATGGTTTGCCATGGGCTGTCGACGGAATCGTTCCGTGTGATCGCGCCGGTGCACGGCTTTCTCCCTGGCTGTCCTCCTTGATGCGCACGCGCTGACGGATGAAACCGTGGTGTGCCACTGTTGCGTCTGATCACGTTCTGGTGGGTCTAACTGCGCTGGTGCAAAGAGCCACACCTCCTCCCCCGCGTTATCTGGCCCGTGTGATGGGGCCATTGTGGGGTGTTTTTTAATCTAGTTTTTTTAAATAGTTGTTGTTTCAATGCTGCTGTTTTCAGTTCATTTTTATTTTACGGCTGTTGTTCAATATGGGTTGGTATTCCCTGAGGTTGAAGATACCTTGGGGTATTTTTAAAGGAAATAAACAATTAGCGGCCACAGGAGTAGCCACGAGAGTAGACAATGACCCCGGATTCTTTCGGGGTGAGGATGTGAAAAAAGGGCAAATCCTAAACTGATTGGAATACCTGCCGGGGCTGAGCTTCTGTTTGTCCTCCTCATCCTCTCCACCCTTTCTTCCACCGTTTCCATGACGCCATCTGGCTCAGAGGACAAGGAGAAAGACAGCTGAGTGCCATTCACTTTTTGAAGTAACCTTCCTCTAACATTATTAATTTTGCTGTTTTGATACTGTGCCTATTGAATTCCATTGAATTCGAATGATAAAAGGGTTGGAACACTTTCTCTATGAGGAAAGGTTAAAGCGCTTAGGGCTCTTTAGCTTGGAGAAAAGACGACTGAGGGGTGACATGATTGAGGTTTATAAGATTATGCATGGGAAAGAGCAGGTAGAGAAAGAGGTACTTTTCTCCCTTTCTCACAAATACAAGAACTCGTGGGCACTCCATGAAACTGCAGAGCGGTCGGGTTAGAAGGGATAAAAGGAAGTACTTCTTCACCCAAAGAGTGATTAACACATGGAATTCACTACCACAGGAAGTGGTGGCAGCTACAAGCATGGACGGCTTCAAAAGGGAATTAGATAAGCATATGGAGCAGAGGTCCATCAGTGGATATTAGCCACAAGGTATAGATAGGGGCTCTGGGGCAAGTGATGCTCTGTCTTCTTGGAGCTTGGGGGGGTCAACAGTGGGAGGGCTTCTAATGTCCTGGCCCACTGCTGGACCTCCTGATGGCACTGGTATTTCTGGCCACTGTGTGACACAGAGTGTTGGACTGGATGGGCCTTTGGCCTGATCCAACATTGGCGTCTCTTATGTTCTTATGTTCTTATGGAGGCGTACAGTCAAAGAGAACAAGACAAAGAGATGTAGCTGCTGATGGAATGCAGGCTCTGGTTCATCTCTCGGGTGGTGGAACCGCTAAGAGCGGTAGGGTCACAGTGCCCCCCCGCCCTGCCTTCTTACATTCTGGCTGTTCCTGGGCTTCAGTGAACTTGGGGTCAGTAGCCCATCCAGACGGGGGGCTGCCTCAAATCTCCAGACAAGTATCATATAGATATTAAAGAATGTGGGAAGCCAGAAAAGATCCTTGCAGTACCCCACAGGGTATATTCATAGGGACAAGCAGCAGTACCACAGTATCACTTTCCTGTAGGGTTGCCAACCTCCAGGTATGCCAAAAATGAGAGATCACGGGAGGAAGTGGGATTCCAAAAACAACATCCGTGACAAAAATAACGAAGAGTCAATAAAGATAAATTGCAAAAACGTTTACTGTAGTAATTTCTGTAGAAGCTTTTCTTCTATTATCGCTCACACGTTAACGAATACTGCACAATGAACAATTCATTTGACAATATTGCTTCATATGAGCGTGTAGCAATCCCAATTCTTATCACTAAAAGGAAGAAAATACACATTCAATAATAAATATAGCTTAAAGAATCAAAATAAACCATTACACACAAAACTGTCACTCACATTACTACTTATTGGGTGCGTTGAGACGGGGCGTTTCAGCCAGCATAAACTGTACCGGTTGGAATCATTGCAATTTATGCCGGCTGAAACGCGATCACACTTACCTCCTGTCTGTGGAGCCCATTGCTGTATGCCCGTTCACACACAGCGGGCGTCGGTGGTTTGTTGTTGTTTTTTTAACTTAGTTTGCGCATGCGCATAGGCAGCCATCCACAGAATGGCGATCTCCATGCATGCGCAAAACACCCCGTCCAGAAAAGCATGCCCTGAGGAGAGGACTTACCTTTAAAGTTTAAAGAGCAAACTGGCCTCCCTGAGGTCCCGGACTCCTCTAAAATGTTAAACTAAGGACCTTTTCTTTTCTTTTTTAAACAAACGCCGGGGCGAAGCTTCGCCCAAGCGCATATCGCCGGCCTAAAAAAAAAATGGCGGGCGAAAATCATAAGCCTCGGGCTTCTGAACGGATGTGGCTCTACAACGGTGGAGAGCGATCAGACGGGGGGTAAAGCGATTACAACCGTTGCACTCAGGATACCACCACTCGGGGACCTAGTGGCAGAATACAACAGTTTAAAGCTCTTTGCAACGGTTAGGGACGGAAGGCAGATGTTTGCCATGTGAACGCCGGTAAGTACACCGATTCCAACCGGCACCTATACCGTTGTAAATGCCCTGTCTGAATGCACCCATAAACTCTTGAAGGAAACATTCCATGTTGACTAATAACAGGACCCAAAGTCTTCACAATGTATTAGCTGGATTCTCAAAGCCAAACATAAAGTCTCCACTGCTAATGTTGTTTTTGGAATTCAACCTCCAGGTATGGCCTGGAAATCTGGTATTAACTGATCGCCAGATGACCAAGATCAGTCCCCTTGGAGGAAACGGCTGCTTTGGAGGGTGGACTCCATGGCCTTGTACCCCGCTGAGGCCCCTCCCCTCCCCAAACCCCGCCCTCCCCAGGCTCCACCCCCCAAAATCTCCAGGTATTTCCCAACCTGGAGCTGTCAGGGTGTGTGGCATATGTAAATAAGTTATGCTAATGAGTTATGCTAATGAGCTCCTGTACCTCTTTTTCTACGAAATGAACCCTGCCCATAACTGTTGTCTGTTGAGCTCCTCCATGCAGTGGAACTGTGTGTGCGCAGGACAGCCACGGAGAAAGAACCTTCTATAACCTGAAAAGGGTTCTCCACTCCAATGGTCCCTCTACGCTGTGGAGTCTTGTGAGCAAAAATTCTACTTTGTGAGCTACTGGCATTAAAGTTGTGAGCGAGTGATTTGGCTACTGCATAAATCAGTTTGCTCTGGAACCACCCTTCCTGAGCTAAGACAAAAATGTGTGAGCCGGAGGCTAAAAAACTGAGCTAGCTCACACTAACTCAGCTTAGAGGGAACGCTGCTCCCCACCCTTCGGTATGCACAGGGCTTTCCCCCCTGAAGATCACACACTTTTTCCATCAGTTCCTCCCGGACCATTTAAGCAAGAGAAGTGTAACAGAAAAAATAAGAGTACACAGCCACATAGCTGGGCAGGGAGGAGGGACTATGTGTCCCTGCATGGAGGATTTTGATGAACAACAGTTACAGGCAGGGCTATTTTTGGGCAGGAACGCACAGGAACAGAGTTCCGGCTGGCTCCCGAGTTAGCCACGCCCAGCAGGAACTCATTAGCATAATAGGCCACACCCAACAGCAGGAACTCATTAGGATTGGCTACATTAGGGGTGTGTGGCCTAACATGCAAAGGAGTTCCTGGTACAAAAAAAGGCCCTGGGTTTTGACAACAAACAAGGTAAACAGAATAACAAGCAAAAGGTGGGTGTGGCTGGATAACCACACTTCTGGTAACATGGGGGTGCGGCCTAATGTGCTAATGCGCTGTGCTGTCATGGGTGTGGCCTATTATGCTAATGAGTTCCTGCTGGGCTTTTTCTACAAAAAGAGCCCTGGACTTACAGGTGAGCGCAGCCTTGGTCTTGTCTTTGTCCTCCGTGCAGTCTCACATTGGGAGAGTAGCAAGCCAACTTACCTGGAGGTGGGCGTGAGCACTTCAGTCCAACAGGGAGCCCAGGACTGCTCGACCAATGGCTGATTCCTGTCTTGTCTTCGCTTCAAGAGCGTAATCGGTTTTCACTATTTATTGTGGAAGATTTTAACAAAATGTTTTAATCCTTGTTGTGAAATGTTTTAACCCCTGTTGTCACCTGCTCTGAGCTCGTTCATGGGAAGGGTGGAATATAAGCAGAAATTAATTAATTAATTAATTAATAATCAAATGTCGCCCCTCGGCACATGACTTTCAGCAGGTTTTTTTTTCCCAAGGGGGGAGGGCACCCTTTTCAGACTACAGAAGCTAGAAAGGTCTTTCTCCATGGCTGGCCTGCGCACGCACAGTCCCAATGTGGCACTGCACGGAGGACAACGACAAACCAGTGGCTACAGCCAGTCTTTCAGCATGTGGTAGTACCACTATGTTTGTCGCATGGGCATCGAGCCACGCAGTTTTAATTATCGTCAACTTATGGAGCTCTTTGTTTCAAATTGGTTCTGCCTGGCTTCACACACCCTCCTTTCATCTCCCGCTTGCTATTATTAGATTCAAACAACACCCCCCCAGCCTTAGTAAATGGAAACCAGAATCTTCAGGTTCTGACTGGTTTCTGAACTGGGTTTCCTGTGATCCCTGCTGCGACCTATATATCAACCCAGACTTGACGGGAAGCGAAGCCAGAAGCATCTCAGATGCCGGCTGGTCCTTGACTGTCTCATTGTCTCGGAGTCATGGGGCTGAATCTACTCTGAATGAAGCTTACAGTAATCCTTTCTTTCTCCAGTTGAGTCACTTCTGGCTGGCAGCATATGATTTCATCCTGAATATGCCTTTATATCCAAATTGCTAGAAAAATATGGCTTCAAAACATGGACTGGTGCGTGCCAGAATCCTGTTGTCTCTGAAGGATGTATTAATATCGATCATCCTCCTCCACCCGGAGATGTTCCAAAGGCAGGTGGTGCAGCCATCTTGGCGATAATGAACTAGGCCTGGGTGGGTACTGTCAGCCATTTCAATCAAGTCTCGGGAGAGGGACAAAAGACATAGGGCGCAATATAAGACTAGAAGAATGGGAAAAAAACATGGAGATCTATTAAATTCTTAAGATCCACGTCATATAAAGAAAATATAATTAAAATGTTATACAGGTGGCACTGGACACCGGATAAATTGCTTAAATTCTACACTAATGTCTCTGGAAATTGTTGGAGGTGTAAGAATAACATAGGAACGTATATTCATATCTGGTGGAGGTGTGAGAAAATACAAAAATTCTGGAAAAGTATTAAGCAGTTAATAGAAGAAATTACAGGAATCAATTTGCCAATCACACCAGAAATCTTTTTACTTAATATCACACCAGAGTGGATTAAACATAATGAGTTATCTATTATACTGTACATAATTACAATCTCAAGAATAATAATAGCAAAGAATTGGAAAACAGACAGAATACCGACTAGGGAAGAGTTGATTACAAAGCTTTTTGAAATAATAGAAATGGATAAGCGGAATATGTACTTGGCGGGAAAAACAGAAAGTAACTTTAAGCAAAAATGGCAAAAAGTCAATAAGTGGATTGAAGAAAATGTCTAATGTAACCCCAGAATGTTGGAAAATATATGGAGTGCATGTTATGGAAAAATGAAAATAAAAATAAAAAAAAAAGTCTTGGGAGAGGGGGCGTATGCGCCAGAGTAGGTGTCCCCAACCTTTTTGAGCCTACGAGCACCTTTGGAATCCTGAGACACACGGTGGTGGGCCCAACACCACAAAATAGCCGCCACGGGAGTCAGAGACAACCACCAAATCTCAGGGAGAGGTCCCGTGTAACTCTAATAGTAACTCTTCAACATTTCAGGCAGAAGCTTGGTGTAACAGGATGCCTTTCAAAATGAACATATTGCTTAAAATATTTCCTTCCATAGGCACAGCTCACCTTCAGCCATGCATTGAAGATAATGTGCTGTGGTGGCAGCTGCCCTGGAAGCAGAGTTTTTAAAACTCTGCACAGCCAATTGGATCTCCAGTGGCCAATAAGAAATCCTGCTGGGAGAAACCCCTGCCCACTTTCAAAAAAATACGTGGCAGGCATCAGGAAAGGTGTCCACGGGAGCCAGGGTGCCCAGGTACATCATGTTGGGGACCCCTGCTTTAGAGCAAGGTTTTCATCCTATGGCGAAGGGGGCTCAGTATGGAGCCAAATATGGTGCTTTGAAAAAGAAAATAGAACCTTTTAGTTAAGGTGGACTAAATTTTAATAGGAAAAAGAAATATTCTGTTGGTGATACATTGAGGTTTGTGACTTGATGATTAGAAGATAAGCTACCTTTCTCATTTATATTGTATTCATTTAGAATATTAATTACTTGCTACAGTTAGCTATTTTAAAAATAAGAACAGTCAGGGCTTTTTTTGTAGAAAAAGCCCAGCAGGAACTCATTAGCATAATAGGCCACACCCAACAGCAGATCCTCATTAGCATATTAGGCCACACCCATGCCTTCCCTTGGCTTGCCTGGGCACCCTGCGGCTGCGGGGAGCCCGGGCTAGCCAGCCCTTGGACAGGCCAGGGAAGTCACGGGGAGGCATTTAAATGCCTCCCTGATCCTTCCAGGCCCCCAGCCTCAGAGTCGCTGGGGGGGTCGCTATCCAGGCGTTCCCTCTGTAGCCACGCACACAGAGGTTTTGGCTATACTGAGCGTGGCCAGCTCTGAAGCCAGCCGGAACTCCGTTTCTGTGCGTTCCTGCCCAAAAATAGCCCTGAATAGTGGATAATACCATCCTTTATTTTGATGGGCATAAATAACGCTGAGTTATTTAAAGAGTGTAAATTTTGTTTGTTGTGGATTTGATATATACATAGAAAACAGAATATGGAAATAATATATGGAAAGTGTATAATATTTTCAAAATGAGAAGAGTGAAAATGAAAATGGCAACAGGAACGTGTCAAAGAGAGAAATAAAAAAGGAGACTCAATGAAACAGATGAGGACCGGATAACTGAAGAAATAGTGGAAAAGATATTGTGAACACTGGTGTACCAAATGCAACAATTTGAAGAAAGAACTCAAAAAACCATTCAAGATTCAGAGAAAAGAACCTTAAAGAATATTCAGAGTATTCCGAGAAATATTCACGAATCTGAGGACAGAACCCAGGAGAACATTCAAGAAGCGTGTCGAGACAGATAGGCTGGACTATCAGAAATTAATTTAAAATTGCAAGAACAAACACAAGAAATTATAAAAATCAAAGAGAAGCAAAAAGATAACTATACACATTTAGAAAAGCAGGATCTTCGGACTGAGAAGGCAGAACAAAGAATGGATATCCTGGAAACTCAATGCCGATCTAATGATCTGTGTTTTAGCAGTATTCCAGAGGACATTGCAAAGCCAAATTTGGAAGAAAGCTTTTGTGATTTACTTCAGAATTATCTGAAGGTAGAAGAAGACTTTCCTGTCATTGACCAGATTTTTAAAGTGATTTCAAGATTTTGCATTCAGGTATAAGTTACCTCAAGATATACTGGTTCAATTCACCTACAGGAAGACACAAGATGCAATGCTAAAGAACCAAAGCGAATCACCACTTAAGGCTGTGGGAAAAGAAGTGCAGGTCTTTCAGGGTTTCGCCACACATGGTGGCAGAGAGAACAGCATGGCACCCAGGGGTGGCACAAGTGCACTGAGAAAACCAACCAAAAGGTCTTTGTTTTTTTCTTTTTCGGGTCGACCGGAGTAGAGAAAGCAGGGCTCTTTTTGTAGAAAAAACCCAGCAGGAACTCGTTAGCATAATAGGCTACACCCAACACCAGAAACTCATTAGCATATTAGGCCACACCCCTGATAGCACCGCTCATTAGCACGCTAGGCCACACCCCCATGTTACCAGAAGTGTGGTCATCCAGCCACACCCACCTTTTGCTTGTTATTCTGTTTATCTTGTTTGTTGTCAAAACCCAGGGCCTTTTTTGGTTGCAGGAACTCCTTTGCATGTTAGGCCGCCACCCCCCCTAATGTAACCAATCCTAATGCATTTCTGATGTTGGGTGTGGCCTATTATGCTAATGAGTTCCTGCTGGGCGTGGCCAACTTGGGAGCCAGCCAGAACTCCATTCCTGTGCGTTCCTGCCCAAAAATAGCCCTGAGGGAAAGCATAGTTAGATAGGTTGAAGCCCGCAAAGACATGGGACATCTCGAAGACCAAACCACAACTCCAGGCAGAGTGTGCCAAGCGGAACTTGGAGTGTGGAGATATGACTGTGGCCAATCTGGACATCAGCTTCAGGTCATTTTTCATTCCATGTTTTAAACTTTGTGCTGGATCTTCCAGAAAGTTTTGTTCATTGTTAACCAAAGATGTGTCTTCTTTCTTTCTTTCTTTTTTTGGGGGGGCACGATTCCAGTGCCACTGTGCTCAGTTGTGCTTTCAACAACCTCTTCAGAAAGAGAGACGAATGGAACTTTTATCCGTAAAAAACTTTATTTCAATTTAACCAGTGATGTGGCTGATTGGCCAATGAATACAGGTTATCAACCTGTTAAAATATTTAACCAGAAAAGCATTTCTAGAATGTAATATCCTGCGACTGAGATCCTAGCATGCTTACAAGACAAGTTCAGAAGAAGTTAACCGAGGAAGCCTTTGGGCCAAATTCCCCCACCCCAATAGAATATTTGTAATGTTTTTTGTTTTTGTTTTAAGAAGAGATTGGATTTATACCCCGCCCTTCACTCAGAGGCTCAGAGCGGCTTACAAACCCCTTTCCCTTCCCCTCCCCACAACAGGCACCCTGTGAGGTCGGCGGGGCTGAGAGAGCTCTTTCAAGAACTGCTCGTGAGAGAACAGCTCTGAAAGAACTTGTGACTGACCCAAGGTCGCACCAGCAGCTGCACGTGGAGGAGTGGGGAATCAAACGTGGTTCTTCCAGATTAGAGTCCGCACTCCTAACCACTACACCAAACTGACTCACAAATTATCACATCAAAAATATTCTCCAGTGCCTGCTTGGGGCAGCCTCTGTTGGAAGTTCCAGATGCAACGCCCCCTGCCTCAGACCTCCAGACTGAGTGGCAAGAGAGGCTAGATAGCTAGATAGGCACACTGACCTTTCTTCCTGTATCTACTCTTCTGCCACTGTCCTCTTTGATATGCAGACTGTAATCTCAGGGACCTGCTTCTCTCTCACTCTGAATGGAGAAGAAAAAGAGATTGGATTTATACCCCGCCCTTCACTACCCAAAGGAGTCTCAGAGCAGTTTACAAACTCCTTTTGCTTCCCCTCCCCACCACAGACAGACACCCTGTGAGGTAGGTGGGGCTGAGAGAGCTCTGACAGACACTGCCCTTGAGAGAACACCCCTGACAGAACTATGGCTTGCCCAAGGTCATCCAGCAGGTGCAAGTGGAGGAGTGGGGAACCCAGTTCTCCCAGATTAGAGTCCGTGCACCTAACCACTACACCAAACTTGCTTTCTACCTGCACGCACCAAGAGAGGGGCATGCTGTCCTCTCTTGGCACCATGAGGCAGATGGGCCTCTCGCCATGTGCCTCCATCCTTTAGCTAGTAAGTTAGTAATCTATCCAATCTGTGCTCTTTCCCACCCAAAGTGTACTTTTCAAATAAAGAGAGAAGTATTTCTCTTTTCAACTTGCAATGTGGCTCTGTGTAGCTTTGTAAGCTGAGTAACCTGGTAAAGGGATGCTCCTGTCTTTCTAGCTTTATTTAAGCACTCTCAGAGGTTAAGACGCTGAGTTGCAGACCAGAAGATGGGTAGCTCGGCAGTTCAAGACCCGAGTGCCACGTGACGGAGTGAGCTCCCGTCTCTGGCCCCAGCTCCTGCCAACCTAGCAGTTCGAAAGCAAGAAACGGCAAGTAGATAAATAGGTACCGCTTTGGTGGGAAGGTAACAGTGTTCCAAGCTCCTTGGCATTTAAGTCATGCCGGCCACATGACCACGGAGAAGTCTTCAGACAGCGCTGGCTCTTCGGCTTGGAAACGGAGGTGAGCATTGCCCCCTAGAGTTGGATTTGACTGGCTTTCGAGCAAGGGAAACCTTTACCTTTACTTTTACTAATGGTGCCTGGACTAACCACACCAGTTAACCTCAATAGCTTGAAGAGGGAGGGGCCAAAGCCCCACAGGGCAAGGCAGGTAACTGGCATCTTTTCCCAGGCCCACACCAGCACCCGCTGGGTCCAGACCAACCCCCGCAGCTTTGCCTGTCCCCTCCGGAGCCCGGCCGGCGGTGGCACAGTTGGAAATGGGTATACTTTGCTTGGGGTGACGCCATAACTTGAATGGTCTTTGGGGCGCATGGATTTCTAGCATGATGAACGTACCATGGGCAAAAATTCAGCCGCGTTTGCATACGTGTTGGGAATACGTTCTAGGTTTTTGAATGCATTTGCCTCTGTTGAGCAGGGATTGCTAAAAACAAACAGGAGAGGCACATAAGCCTCTGGCTCACCGACGAATGATTACTGTTCTGTGGCACGCACCGTTGGCGCTCTGTGCCAGTGCCGCATATTCTGGCTTTAAAATCTCAAACTAACTCGCACAACAGTCTGCACTGATGATGCGTTGAAACTCCCTCGTGAGAACAATGACTCAGGCGTGGATTTTTAAAAAGGCTCCTTTTGAAGTCCAAAGATGGCTTTGGCACCTGACAACAAGCTTCCGAGGAGCCTGGATTTAGAATAAAGGCCGCTGGAAATAATCGGGGCTCTTGGGCTCACGCAGGAAAGAGACAGATAATAGACCACCAAACCGAATTGTTCTGATTCTACAGCATCAGAGGATCCCACATCGTGAAAGGAATGCTAGTATCCAAAAAGAGATAGGGCTGTGTACACAACAAGAAAGAAATGAATTAAAGAATGAAGAGCTCCGGTGAGCCCAAAGTATTACCCACAGAGGAGGTGGCCTGCCGCATCTCTACATGATTTGGCAGTCTGGCCTCTCTCTGCAACCCTGCCACCTCCCAACTGCATCAAGTGTGATCTTTGTATCTTTCAATTATGCTTGACTCAGAAATGCAGCAAAAGCGCCTGCTCATCGCAGAGGGTACCCGTTGTGTCTCTGCATACGTCACTCTGCTCTGGGCCTTCCACTCACGAAGCGCAGCCAGCATGTTGACGGATGCAGTAATATGGGGTGCGGTCGTCTGAAGTCAGGTAATCCTTATTCTTTAATATTCTAAAAGCACACTTGGGGGCAGTGTTCCCTCTAAGCTAAGTTAGTGTGAGCGAGCTCCTTGTTTTTTAGCCTCCGGCTCACACATTCTTGTCTTAGCTCCGGAAGGAGGGCTCCAGAGCAAACTAATCTATGCAGCAGCCAAATGGCTTGCTCACAACTTTAATGCCAGGAGCTCACAAAGCAGGATTTTTGCTCACAAGACTCCACAGCTTAGAGGGAGCATTGCTTGGGGGGCGGGGTATAAGTGAGATATGGGCGGCTCTTTTTGTAGCAGGAGCTCCTTTGCATATTAAGCCACACACCCCTAGTGTAGCCAATCCTCCAAGAGCTTACAGAGCTCTTTTACGGGTGTTCCTGTAAGCTCTTGGAGGATTGGGTACATCAGGGGTGTGTGCCCAAATATGCAAAGGAGCTCCTGCTACAAAAAGAGCCCTTCATTTTCATCCAGAGAATGTCTCCCTTGGGTGTCCGTTGTCTGGGAAGACTGGACTGCTGCATCAGTAAATCTTTGTGGGGAAGCTGCGGCACTCCTCCTTGTTTTTGGTCCTGAGTCATGGGCTGCAGCTCCAACGATCACACTTGGGACGAGAGGGTCAGCCATTTATCTCTCTACCACAGGCGTACCAAATCTCACACTGCTGTTATCTGCCTAACTTCTCAGCTTGTCTGCATGGACAATACGCCTAGATGGACTCCAGTGCTGGGGAGCGAGGGAAAGTCCAAAACAGTCCAGTGGCACCTTTAAGACCAAGTTTTATTCAGGCACAAGCTCTCCCTCCTCTGTGAGGACAGATCTGCACGTCCCCCCCCAATACCTAGCATTCCAAAACAGTCCAGTGGAGCCTGAGCGGTGGGTGTTGCCTTCTGACACACTTCTGTTGATGTCAGGGGGTGTGGGATATGCAAATAAGATATGCTAATAAGTTATGCGAATGAGCTCCTGCACCTCATTTTCATGAAATGACCCCTGGCTATGACAACTATGTCTGAATGTCTTGAGTGTGCAAAAGAGGGTCGAGTGATGTACTGGTGCATGGTCCACAATGGCTGATTCTACATTGGCTTTTCCCTCCGTTGTTTTACGAAACCCACATTGGAACAGAAAATCCCCTCTGCAATGCATGCTGCTTTCACTCCTTTTGAGTATTGGGACTTATGTCACTTCCGAGTTCTTGGATCCTTGGATTTAATTGTACCTTCTGCATAGCTTTATGGCCATTTTATGGCCCTTCAGGGGTGACTCTGCGGTCAGTATGGCGTTGCCCCGAGGTATTTGGATGTGGTTTTGAAATATACACCCCCCAAGTTCCAGGCGCTCTTGAGGAATACAGCATAGAGCACAGGTGGAGGCAAACCTCCTCCATGTTCTGATCGGTATCTCGTTCAAGAACACGGGGTTACTGGGAGACCATTAGCCCTTACTGATGAAAAATCAGCCAACCATTCTCTGCTATTAGCCTAACAAGAGAACAGTCAACCAGTGGCCGTAACAATACTTAATTTAGAGGCCCCAGGTCTCAATGTTGGTATCTAGAGAGAGAAAAAATCCGAAGTTAACTGTAGGATAGTACGTTAGACCATGAGTCACACACGATCTTTAGGTGCGTCTTTGAGTCCCATTTCTTGGATTGTGAGTCGTATGGTTGCAAACTCCTGCTTGGAAAATACCTGGAGATTTGGAGGTGGAGATTGGTATAATGCCATAGAGTCCACACTCCACAGCAGCCATATTCTCCAGGGGAACTGATCTCCATAGTTTGGAGATCAGCTGTAAATTCCAGGAGATCTTCAGCCCTCACCTGGAGGTTGGCAGCCCTATCTAAGGACTGATATTTTTCTGCTCTTTTGGGAAGGCGTAACATGGCTACCCCTCTGCTGGCAAGTAGCTCAGTGCAGGGCATGGGTAACACACATAGAGCAAAAAAAAGTGTAGTCTTATTGCATTAACATTTGAATTTATTGTAACGTACAGAGGTCTGCGGTGGCTCAAGTGGTTACGACGCTGAACTGCAGGCTGTGGAAGGTCGGTAGTTCAGCAGTTCAAGACCCAGGTGCCGCATGATGGAGTGAGCTCCCGTCTCTAGTTCCTATCGTAACGTACAGAGGTCTGCGGTGGCTCAAGTGGTTAAGACGCTGAACTGCAGGCTGTGGAAGGTCGGTGTTCAGCAGTTCAAGACCCAGGTGCCGCATGATGGAGTGAGCTCCCGTCTCTAGTTCCAGCTCCTGCCAACCTAGCAGTTCGAAAGCAAGAAATTGCAAGTAGATAAAGAGGTACCACTTTGGTGGGAAGGTAACAGCATTCCGTGCGCCTCGGTGTTTAGTCATGCCGGCCACATGACCACGGAAACGTCTTCGGACAGCGCTGGCTCTTCGGCTTGGAAACGGAGATGAGCACCGCAACCCTAGAGTCGGACTCGACTGGCTTTCGAGCAAGGGAGACCTTTACCTTTAC
>NW_015176028.1:18762-30246 GCF_001447785.1 Gekko japonicus | reverse complement strand
CAGAAAAAGATGTGGCTCAAAGCCACATTCAAAACCCCCAGGTTAATGCCGTACTGACTGCAGAATCACCCCTGAATGGCCATAAGGTAAAGGTAAAGGTTCCCTTGCTCGAAAGCCAGTCGAGTCCGACTCTAGGGTTGCGGTGCTCATCTCCGTTTCCAAGCCGAAGAGCCAGTGCTGTCTGAAGACGTTTCCGTGGTCATGTGGCCGGCATGACTAAACACCAAGGTGCACGGAAAGCTGTTACCTTTCCACTGAAGTGGTACCTATTTATCTACTTGCAATTTCTTGCTTTCGAAAAGCTCCTTTGAATGGCCATAAAACGGCTATGCAGACGGCCACCATAAAGCCAAATGAAGTGAAAGCAGCATGCAGTCTAGACGCTGCTATAAAATTCGACAATCCATCAAAGTGAAAGTGGCATGCAATGTAGATGGGAATTTCTGTTCCAGTGTGGGTTTGGTAAGACAGGGGAGCAAATGCTAGATGCAGGAGAGAGGTTTGTAACAATATGCATAGGGTGGAAAAAGCAGATAGAGAGAGCTTTCTCTCCGTCTCCCATAACACTAGAGCTTGAAGGCACTGTTGAAGCTGATGGGTGCTAGAATCAGGACAGAGAGAAGGAATTTTTAAAAACTGCAAAAGCAATTAAATTGTGGGATTCATTCCCAGAGGACCTGGTGGTGGCAGGGTTTGAAAGTGGGCTAGACACATACATAGAAGATAGCTCCATTAACAGCTACTAGCCATGATGACTAATGGCAATTTCCATAGATCCAGGCAGGCAGCCATCTTGGTCTGAAGCAGCAGAACAAAGGTTGAGTCCAGTGGCACCTTTAAGACCAACAAAGCTTTATTCTGGGTATAAGTTTTTGTGTGCAGGCACACTTCATCTCCATCGTCAGGGTAGCAAACCTCTGAATCCCAGTGTTGTTGTTGTTGTTCAGTCGCACAGTCAAGTCCGACTCTTCGCAACCCCATGGACCAGATCACGCCAGGCCTTCCGGTCTTCCGCCGTCCTCTGAAGTTGGCTCAATTTCATGTTCGTTGCATCGATGACACTGTCTAACCATCTCATCCTTTGCCGTCCCCGTCTTCTTTGACCTTCAATCTTTCCCAGCATCAGGGTCTTCTCCAGTGAGGGCTCCCTTCTCATTGGGTGGCCAAAGTATTTGAGCTTCAGTTTCATTATCTGGCCTTCCAAGGAACAGTCAGGGTTGATTTCTTTTAGGATTGACTGATTTGATCTTCTTGCAGTCCAGGGGACTCTCAAGAGTCTTCTCCAGCACCATAGTTCAAAAGAATCCCAGTGTTAGGAGGCAGCATACCCTGTTTGTTTGTTGGCCCTCCAGAGTAACTGGTTGGCTGATGTGTGACAGAGAATACTGTGCTAGACGGACCACTGGTCTGATCCAGCTGGACACTGTTGTGTGTTCTTAAACCCAAAAAAGGAACTTTGTGCGTGACAGAAAAGCCCCACATGTAACAATCCCCTTGTGTTTCATCTTTATAGACAACCGAGCTTCTGTTGAGTATTTTTTTTGGAAAAAGTCTTATCCCTTCCATTGCTAATCTGAAAACAGAAAGCTTTGTGATAAATAAGCTAAAAATAAAAGCAAAACAGAGAGCCAAATGCAAGACTGGTTTGGTGTTTCTGTCAGCTGCTTGTCCGGTTGCCTTCCACATTTCCTACCCGTCCGTGCTCGGGAAGGTGGCCCGGAGGGCAGGGTGGAGGGAGTCGTGTTTGCCGGAGGGAAAAGCAGCATGAACCAAAACGGCACATCCCCAAATGGGCAGGCATGGCATTCTGCCAGGCCTTTGCTTGTCCCACCAGATGGAACAAAACCTGACTTGTTGGTGTTGATCTGAAAATCTCTTTACCCTTTTGCTTCCCCTGGAAGCAAGAGGCGAAATGGGACACACAGCCAAGGCTCCGTCCTTACCCCAAACCCCAAGGATACAAGAGTTTGCCAGGGAAGAGGCCGATCCAAACCGGGACTCCATCCATCCGGCAAACGCAGCTATTTGTTATCACACCTGTCCTGGCTAGGGCTGCCAATCTCCGGGTGGGAGCTGGAAACCTCCAGATGTTACAGCCAGTGTTCCCTCTAAGCTCAGTGATTGTGAACTAGCTCACAGGTTTTAGCCTCCGGCTCACACGTTTTTGTCTCAGCTCAGGAAGGAGGGCTCCAGAGCAAACTAATTTATGCAGCAGCCAAATGGCTCGCGCACAACTTTCATGCCACTAGCTCACAAAGTCTAAGTTTTGCTCACAAGACTCCGTAGCTTAGAGGGAGCACCGGTTACAACCGAACTCCAGGCAACAGAGATCAGTTCACCTGGAGAAAAGGGCCGCTTTGGAAGGTGGGCTCTGTTGCTGGAGTGAGTGACTCCGCATGCCTGGACACTAGGAGGCTCTACATCACTCAAAGTGTGTATAGTTATGGTCTTCTTGAGTGGGAAGCCGCTCTTTGTCTTAACCTGGGAGCTGCCCTCTCGTCTCTCTATCCCTTTGCCCTCTCTTTCACATGGGCTTCCATGAAGATGCACGTCTGCAGGTCTCACAGTAGCCAAAACCCAGGCGCTCTCTGGAGGTCCGCCAGCGGGGCTAGAACCCCAGAAGCCCTCCCACTGTTGCCCCTCAAGCACCAAGAAGACAGAGCATCGCTGCCCCAGACAGAGTGTTCCATCTACAGTGCAGTAGGATTTGGATTGCAAACTCCCCCCCCCCGCCTTTGGTACACAGGTAAAGGTAAAGGTTCCCTTGCTCGAAAGCCAGTCGAGTCCGACTCTAGGGTTGCGGTGCTCATCTCCGTTTCCAAGCCGAAGAGCCAGCGCTGTCCGAAGACTTATCCATGGTCATGTGGCCGGCATGACTAAACACCAAGGCGCACGGAACGCTGTTACCTTCCCACCGAAGTGGTCCCTATTTATCTACTTGCAGTTTCTTGCTTTCGAACTGCTAGGTTGGCAGGAGCTGGAACTAGAGACGGGAGCTCACTCCGTCATGCGGCACCCGGGTCTCAAACTGCTGAACTACTGACCTTCCACAGCCTGGAGTTCAGGGTCTTAACCACTTGAGCCACCGCATACCTGGCAAGAAAAACCAAGAACAGAGAACTGAACTCCTGACTTTGAAGGAGGAAGCACTCCGACGTTGTGAAGGGACTTGCGTGGTACGATGGTGAGGTAGGTTACTATTCAAGAACTTACTGCAAACAAGAAAACGGGGCTCTGCAAGATACAGGCCGTGGGCCATCTGCTGACGGTGAGTCACTGAAATGACAATGCTTAACATTTACACCTCGACTCAGATTTCACAGATGAAATTGGTGCGCTGTTCTTACCCCAAGGATCCGTGCTTCAGCTGCTGCTGCTGCTGCTATATGGAGCAGTCTTGCCCTCTGCAAGAGCCGGAACAGCATGCTGGCCTCGTGTGGTGGTGCTAGCCACGGGGCATCTGCCCCCGACTGCCCACAGCCCCACCCCTCTGGGGTCTAGGCAGCATCGGGTTGCCCTGCGTGCCCCCACCCATCCCTTTAGACTCAGCATCCACCCTGCATGCCCACCTGCTCCCTCCGGGGCCCGGGCAGTGACTGGCCAGCTTGGTAGCCAAGGGTAGGGTTGCCAACCTCCAGGTGGGGTCTGGAGGTCTCCTGGAATTATAACAGCGCCCCAGACTACATAGATCACTTATTTATTTATTACTTATTAATTTGAAACATTTCTTCCACTTCTCCTGGAGATAGTGGTTGTTTTGGAAGGGGGCTGCATGGCATTACACCCTACCGAGGTCCCTCCCCTCCCTAAACCCCACTCTCCCGGGCTCCGCCCTCAAATCTCCAGGTATTGTTACGGCCACTGGTCGACTGTTCTCTTGTTAGGCTAATAGCAGAGAATGGTTGGCTGATGTTTCGTCGGTAAGGGCTAATGGTCTCCCAGTAACCCCGTGTTCTTGAATGGGATACCGATCAGAACATGGAGGAGGTTATTTATTTATTATTTAAATGTATACCCCGCCCTCCCTCGTAGGGCTCAGGGCGGCTTACAAGGCAAGATAAACTTGCTACAATAAAACAACAATACAACAACAACAATATACCTACAATTTAAAAACATACTATACAGTTTAAAAACCAGTCCTAGATAATCAAACTCCAAAACCCAAGATGGCGGGACAATTCCAAAACAATTCTTGGCAGACAGTCTATAACGTCACTGTTCAGATGTTCCAATAATCCTTCTCAGAGCTCTTCTCAGGGCCTCTTCCAACCCCCGCCCCCCCAGGATGGCAACATAATGGGGGGGGCAGGTGGAGGTTTGCCTCCACCTGTGCTCTACGCTGTATTCCTCAGAGCGCCTGGAACTTGGGGGGGGGTGTGTGTATATTTCCAGGTGGTGCATTCCAAACCCAGCAGCACTGTAGTCGTAGCACATCACTGCACAGCAGTCCTGATATGACTCCAGGGGGAGCAGAGATTTACTCAGAGGGGAATAGAAAGAAGTCCATCCCACATTATTACCATGACTGTTCGGGAGGCAGTGCTGAATTTTCTCCTCCCTGCAAATGTCAGGAACCTGACTGTGCCGCTAGGACACACTTTGCCGAATACAACAGAAATGGTGTTCATTCTCAGCGGCGCAGGAGTGACAGTTTGAAAATATATTTTTTTTCCAAAACAGACAGCAGAGCACTTGCCAATTCCCACATTCTGTCTTCAGCTCTGCTTCAGTGGGGTCTGGAGATGCCCCCAAATCACAACCGACCTCCAGACGACAGAGATCAGTTCTGCTGGAGAAAATGGCTGCTTTGGAGGGCGGGAGGCAGTGCTGAATTTTCTCCTCCCTGCAAATGTCAGGAACCTGACTGTGCCGCTAGGACACACTTTGCCGAATACAACAGAAATGGTGTTCATTCTCAGCGGCGCAGGAGTGACAGTTTGAAGACATTTCCCCCACAAAAAATAGACAGCAGAGCACTTGCCTATTTCCACATTCTGTCTTCAGCTCTGCTTCAGTGGGGTCTGGAGATGCCCCCGAATCACAACCGACCTCCAGACGACAGAGATCAGTTCCGCTGGAGAAAATGGCTGCTTTGGAGGGCGGGCCCTGTGGCATCGTATCCATGCTGAGCTCGCCGCCTTCCCCAAACTCCACCCTTCCTGGGCTTTGCCCCCAAATCTCCAGGAATTCCCCAGCCTAGTGCAAACCTGGTGCTAGGCCCCAGATCACTCTACACGTAGCTAAGTGTTTGTTTTTCATCACCCCTCCCCAGAGGTCGTTTCCTGCAGGAGCACACAGGAGCGGAGCTCCGGCAGTAAAGAGCCCAGGGGGTGGGCACATGCAACAAGCCCCACCCCCTGCTCCCAGCAGCCCTCAGTCAGAGCAAGAAGCAGCCAGGTAAGTTGCAAAGCTCCCCCCCCCCCAGTCTAAAACAGTCCAGTGGCACCTTTAAGACCAGGTTTTATTCAGGTACAAGCTCTCCCCCCTCTGCGAGGACAGATCTGCACGTCCCCCCCCCCCCAATAGCTAGCAATCCAAAACAGTCCAGTGGAGCCTGAGCGGTGGGTGTTGCCTTCTGACACACTTCCGGTGATGTCAGGGGGTGTGGCATATGCAAATAAGTTATGCTAATGAGCTCCTGCACCTCTTTTTCTACAAAATGCCCCCTGCCCCTCCCACATTTTTGCTGGATCTTGTAGTTTCTTTGGTTAATATTTGTCCGTTGTAGTGCTGTTCTCACAATACTCTGGTGGGGAGTACATATGCTGCTGTGCTGACCATTTTCCAGATGGGTCTTTGTGCTCATTCATTGGTTCAAGAAGATGGAAGATGCCCCCAACCTGCACGTGGACGCTCATGCCTCGGCGAGGAATTGACAGTTTGGGTCCCCACCCTTTAAAGTTCAATTGGTGAAAGATGGTACCTGGCTTCATGCGTAAGGTTGCCAGCTCTGGGTTGGGAAATCCCTGGAGATTTTGGGGGTGGAGCCTGGGGAAGGCGGGGTTTGGGGAGTTGGAGGAACCTCAGCGGGATACCGTGCCATAGAGTCCACCCTCCAAGGCAGCCGTTTTCTCCGGGGGAACTGATCCCTGTCATCTGGAGAATGTTTGTAATAGCAGGAGGTCTCCAGGCCCCACCTGGAGATTGGCAACCCTGTTTCATGGAACATAGCCACGCAGCACAAAGGAAAGGCCAGGGAACAGAGAGCCATTCTTTGGCACATCGAAAGCCGGAAGCCGGGACCACTTCTTCTTTTGCTGAACCATTGAACCGACTGCTGATGCTAATATTTTATGAAAAGCCAGCCTTGTCGGGTTGGGAGCCGCAGCTGCAGAGGCTGAATACCACCGGGCTGGTGCCACGTTTAAAATTAACTACTTTGTCGTAGAGAACTTTCAGTCCTCCTATCAAATAACGTGCTCCGGAGGTTTATTCAGCTGGAGCAGCCAGGTCTAAGGAAGTCACAGTGCTGACTGTGATGTGACACGGCTTTATAACTTCGGCGGCAAACACTGTTTTGGAGAGGGTTGCCAACCCCCAGGTGGCACCTGGAGATCTGCTATCACAATTGGTCTCCGCGCTCTAGAGATCAGTTCCCCCGGAGAAAATGGCTGCTTTGGAGGGTGGACTCTATAGCGTTATACTCTGCTGAGGTCTGTTCCCTCCCCTCCCTAAGCTCCGCCCTCCACAGGCTCCACCCCCCAAATCTCCAGGAATTTCCCAACCCAGAGCTGGCAACCCCAGTTTCAGACCTACTCTGGCCCAATAAAGATGGATTAGATTACGCTGGTGCAACTGCCTCTGAAGTCACTTTGCTTTCTGCCTCGTGTGCTGTTCTCATCTTGGGAACTGTATTATGAATTTTATTGTGCACAGGCCTGCAATTGAGATATGCATGCACACAAGCGGCGATCCACACACAAGCCAAGAGTTGTAGGCTGTAATGACAGCCAGCGTGGTGTCCTGGACAGAGTGGCAAGTTAGGAGTTGTGTGTTTTTTTAATTCACAATTTATTAATTTCTACGGTGAACAATAATACAGAATATTGATCGTATTTTCCAACAGTCTATTATATGATTCACCCCCTTTATTAATAGAAAGTGTTCTCAAACTAAACCATTAACTCCTATGATACCTAATTACTAACCAAGAAATGATTGCATCTTTAATTTCGTTGTACTATGTACAATGACAATAAAGTATACTATTATTATTATTATTATCATTATTATCATTATCATCATCCTATTATCTTAGACCACCCGTTAAGTGAGATTCCATTCAGTTTCTTGATTCCCCCCCATGTTCTCATTAGTTACAATGTATATATCTGTATTGGAGCTGCAGTGGCTCAAGTGTTTAAGACGCTGAACTGCAGGCTGTGGAAGGTCAGTAGTTCAGCAGTTCAAGACCCGAGTGTGCCGCATGACGGAGTGAGCTCCCGTCTCTGGTTCCAGCTCCTGCCAACCTAGCAGTTCGAAAGCAAGAAATTGCAAGTAGATAAATAGGGACCGCTTCGGTGGGAAGGTCACAGTGTTCCGTGCACCTCGGCATCTAGTCATGCCGGCCACATGACCACAGAAATGTCTTCGGACAGCGCTGGCTCTTCGGCTTGGAAACGGAGATGGGCACCGCAACCCTACGGTCGGACTCGGCTGGCTTTCGAGCAAGGGAACCTTTTCCTTTTTATATATCTGTATAACATTGGACATCTTCAGTTAACTGTCTACTATTACATACTTCCAATATACTTTATTCGTCAAAAAAACCCAGCTTCACCTAAATAAAATAAAAAACTAAATGGAGCTGCCTCTCATTCCTGGGGCCGAGAAGCTCGGCGGGAAGAATCTCAGTCTTCCCTCCTCCTGTGAGAGGACTTTGGTGATCCAGATTTGAATCTCTCACTTCCTCCAACGGAGCTGTCTGGGTGTCCTGGGACCCATCACAAACCCTCTGCCTGGCCTACCTCTCAGGGCTGTTGCTGGGAGAAAACGGAGGAGGGGAGACGGGTGTTCTAAGCCACTTTGAGTCCCAGCTGGGAAGAAAGGCGGGAGAGGAATACAGGCAAAAATGTACACAAATTGCCCTGGAGGATCTGTGAGTTCTGCAGTCTGACTGCCCAGGTGAAGAAGACAACACATGCTTCAGTGCACCGGTCACAGACACAACCTTGTAACAAAACGTTATCAGGTTTTATAGGGCTTTTTTGGTAGAAAAAGCCCAGCAGAAACGCATTAGCATATTAGGCCACACCCCTGACCGTGCAGCCTATTCGCATATTAGGCCACACCCCAAGCCTTCCCTTGGAGGGGAAGGGAGGCCGTTTAAACTGCCTTCCCTTGGTTTGCCCGGACGCCCTGAGACTGCGGGAAACCCAGGCAAGCCGGCCCTTGGACAGGCTGGGGGAGGCACAGGGAGGCATTTAAATGCCTCCACGCTCCATCAAGGGAATCCACCGGCCCGCCCGCCTCGGAGTCGCCGTGGGGGGTGTCGCTCTCCAGGCCTTCCCTCCGTAGCCAGGCACACAGAGGTTCTGGCTGCAGTGGGCGTGGCCAACTCTGAAGTCAGACGGAACACCGTTCCTGTGTGTTCCTGCCCAGAAATAGCCCTGAGCGTCTAAATTCTCCCTTCCATGGTGGGAAGGGCCATCAAGTCACAGCCGGCGTATGGTGACCAGGCCTGTAGATGGGATTTTGTGGCTTGTTGGGGCAATTTTTGTTCCTGGTGGGGCTGAAGTTCTCAGAGCAGAAAGAAAAGCTATCTCGCCAACAGAAAGCTGTTACCAGGTCTCTAAATTGCAAGCTGTCAACCACTTTCTATGTCAGTTCTCAGCTGCTGCAAGTTAATCACTTCTGCCATCCTCAGCAACAATGGTAAGAATGAGCCAGCAGGTGGGGGTGATGACTTCTATACTCAAGAAAGCTAACACTTAGGCAGAAAAGCTCTCTTAAAGGAGACCAGTTTCTTGACACAAAGTTAGAAGGGATCCTAGAGGTCACCTACTCCAACCCCCTTGCTCAGTGCGGGAATTAGCCAACTGCAGCAGCCCACTCTGCTTAAAGGAGCACACACCTTTTAAAAAAGCATTTACAGGAGAAGTTGTTCTGTGGCTCTGCCTTTATGAAAGAGGGCAGAGCCCCCCAAAGTCACACCATAGCTACGGGCCTGATGGTGACCCTGTAGGGTTTTCAAGGTAGCAACCCTGGACTTTCTTGGTGGTCTCCCGTTCAAATAGTGACCAGGGCCAACCCTGCTTAGCTTCCGAGATCTGACAGGATCAGACTAGCCCTTCTGGCTGTCCCTTGTAACATCTGCTTAATCTGCAAGCAATTATTATTAGATGTTACTTACCTCCCGGTCACTAGAAGCTTCAACTGCCCATTTCTACCAATTCAACCTCTGTTAAAGAGGCAGGGCATTGTTTCCCCCCTGTCCAGGCGACAACCTTAGTGGCATGAGATTTCAGATGAATTTCAAGCTAATGGAGCAGTCTGTAAACAAGGAGTTTGGCTGTTTTGAGTCCAAGTACCCTGACCTGGATGGCCCAGCCCAGCCTGCTCTCGTCAGATCTCAGAAGCTAACCAAGGATGGCCATGGTCAGTATTTGGATGGGAGACCTCCAAGGAACACCAGGGTTGGAACACAGAGGCAGGCAGGGCTATTTTTGGGCAGGAACGCACAGGAACGGAGTTCCGGCTGGCTCCTGAGTTGGCCACGCCCAGCAGGAGCTCATTAGCATAACAGGCCACACCCAACAGCAGGACTGGCTACATTAGGGGTGTGTGGCCTAACATGCAAAGGAGTTCCTGCTGCAAAAAAAATGCCCTGGGTTTGGACAACAAACAAGGTAAACAGAATAAGAAGCAAACAGTGGGTGTGGCTGGATTACCACACTTCTGGTAACACGGGGGGGTGGCCTAATATGCGAATGAGCTCTGCTGTCAGGGGTGTGACGGGGTGTGGCCTAATATGCTAATGAGTTCCTGCTGTTGGGTGTGGCCTATTATGCCAATGAGTTCCTGCTGGGCTTTTTCTACAAAAAGAGCCCTGGAGGCAGGCAATGGCGAACCACTGCTTTTTCTTCCAAAGAGTCATTAACACGTGGAATTAACACGGCTACAAGCATAGACAGCTTCAAGATAAACATATGAAGGGCACTGGATGAACATATGGGGCAGAGGTCCATCTGCGGCTGTTAGCCACAAGTTATAGATGGAACACAATGTCTGCGGCAAGTGATGCCCTGTATTCTTGGTGGTTGGGTGGGCAACAGTGGAAGGACTTCTGGATCTCCTGATGGCCCCGGAGTTTTGGCCACTGTTGACACAGAGTGTTGGACTGGATGGGCCACTGGCCTGATCCAACATGGCTTCTCTTATGTTCACCTCTGAACATCTCTTGCCTTGAAAACCTTACAGGGTCTCCAAGAGCTGGCTGTGACTTGACAACACTTTCTACCAGCACCACCAAGTTCAAATGGTTTCCGAAATTTCAGCAGCCCGGTTAATCCCAGTAAGTAGAAATTGCAGGCCAGCAACAGACAGTAAAACAACTGCACTAAACATGTTGCTCTGATAGCTTAAGAATAGGCCAATGTGTAGCACGTTTGGGGATGTTGAACTGGAAGATGCAATCCAGCTCAAAAGATCCCCCCCCCCCCAATTACCTGCCTAATACAGTTGCTGCTACCGTAATAGCTGCTGTTTGAGAAAAGCAAATGGAAATGTTCTCCTGAGAGAGAAAATCTGTCAGTTCATGAGAGAGAGAGAGTTTTCAAACTCACGATTAGGCTTTATCTTGCAGAAGAAGGAGAGGCATTTATTTGTGGCTGTCCTCATCAGGCTGCAGGTAAACACTTCTTTAAAATAACGATCGATGGAAAAGTGTGTAGTAAAAAAACTGCATCTCTCCACAGCAGGAAAATAAAAAGCCCAGCTGGGAAGCGGCAAGTCAAAAGGAGCCAAGATTACTGGGGGGGGGGGGTAACATGTTCAGGTTCTGCAGGTTTGGGGTAGAGTGGAACACACTGTTAGCTGGGAAATACCTGGAGATCTGGGGGCAGAGCCTGGGGGAGGCGGGGTTTGGGGAGAGGAAGGACCTCAGCAGAGATCTAATGCCATCGAGTCCACCCTCCACGGCAGCCATGTTCTCCAGTGGAATCGATCTCTGTCATTGGGAAAGGAGTTGTAATTACCGGAGATCTCCAGGCCACGGCTGGAGGTTGGCAAATGTAGCTGCTCCTGAGTGTTCCGTGACTGCACTTCTTGGAATTCAACTAACCAAGTAGACCTTACGGGGTTGGACAGAAGGGTTATTCAATTGACTTAGAAGCACGAACACTTTAGAGAGCCAGTTTGGTGTCCTGGTTAAGTGCGTAGACTCTAATCTGGGAGAACCGGGTTTGATTCCCCACTCCTCCACTTGCACCTGGCTGGATGACCTTGGGCAAGCCATAGTTCTGACAAGAGTTGTTCTTAAAA
>NW_015176028.1:15634-18141 GCF_001447785.1 Gekko japonicus | reverse complement strand
AATAAAATAAAATAAATAAATAAATAAAAGGAAGTATCTTCTCCACCCACGGACCACGGGCCTGAAATCTGTAAAAGACCATAAAGAAAGGAGAAAGATGAGTCAAGCAGAGGTACTCTTATGGAGGTCATGTGGACACTCCAAAACTAACTTTTACCCTGCACCAGGCAGGCCTCTTGGCCATGGCACAGTGGCATCATTGAGAAGACTTCAAGGATCAAGCTTAGGGTTGCTAAGTCGACTTACCTCTCCGGCGGGGGACTTTGTGCTGGCTCCCGGCATGCGCGCGTGCGCACGAAGCGCGCCCGCCCCGCATGTACATCACAGGGAAGTGATGTCACGACACCGGGCACGCTGGGGGCGGGGCCCAGCCATTTGAGGGGAAAACCCCAGCGTGCCTGGCGTCATGACGTCACTTCCCTGTGACGTGCACGTGGGGTTTCCCCCGGGGCCCGATTCCGCGGGGGCGGAAATCGGGCCTCCAAAGCGGGGGGAAATCCGCCCCCCGGGGGGGATTTGGCAGCCCTAATCAAGCTACAGCAAATAAAATTTGTACCCAAAGAAATATATGTATTATCTGGTGTACACGATAATAATACAATTAAAAACATAGGCCCTGAATATCATGCTACATGAAGAATCATCTAGAATAAGCTTTATGTAAACTGTTCTAATTTCCCATACAAAGTTGATGAAAATATCAAGCGACCAACACAAGACCATACGTGTTCCGGCCTCAAAGGCCTTTCTCAGCGGTCAATAGTACATAGCATAGTTTTTAGAAACACATCCGGAAAATAATATAAATCCATCCTGACCAGGTGGTGTTTATCTCACGTATTGTGTGGTTTGAGGTGAGCTTATAAAGCAGACTGTGGATCCTTTCCCATGGTAACTGTACTCTCACACATCCATCCCCCATTGATATTGTAATCTGGTATAAAGTTTCAAGTATTTCTGGAAGTGTGTGTCGTCAGCTAGCAAAGAAAACACAATGGCCATATTATTGTGTACACCACATCTTGGATATATTTCTCTTGATACAGATTTTGTTTGCTGCGGCTTGACCCTTGAAGCATTCTCAGTATATTTCAGGTTGAATGTGTCACCCCCTCCTCCTCGGCTTGTTACAGTGACATCGTTGCCACGGCCTGCCTGGGACGGTCCCGGGGAAGGGGCAGAGTCCTCTGTGCTCCCACGGTTAGTTTTTTAGGATTGCCAAGATCTGGGTTGGGCAATTCCTGGAGATTTGAGGGGGGGGGGTTGCCTGAGAAGGGCAGGGTTTGGGAAGAGGAAGAACCTCAACATGGTATACAACCACAGAGCCTGATTCCCAGCTACTTAGAACATACTGGTAGAAGGGTGCGGTCAGACAGCGTGCTGGGAGCGGGTTAAACTGCTCCGGCCCCATGCGTTTTTTTTTTAACCTGGAGAATCGAGATCACACTCACCTCCTTGCTCCGGATTGCTGTGCAGCCACATTGCTCCCCGCCATCCACACGCATCTGTGTTGTTTTTCTCTCTCTCTCAGTTTGGGCATGCACAGAGGCAACCATCTGTAAAACTAAAATTTTCGCGCGTGTGCAGAACAGCTATTTCCTCTTCCACCCAACTGCTGTAACACTTCCCTTTTAACTTTAAAGGACCACTTCCCTTTAAACGTTTACCCCCAAAATGTCCTCTGTGTAGGGCTGCCAAGTGGGGGTGCCGCCGCGGAATCAGGCCCCGGGGGAACCCCGCCCCCCGAAGCACAGCGTGGGTGCATCACAGGAAGTGACGCAACCACGTAGAGCACGTTGGGGGCGTGGCCCCAATCGTTGGAGGGAAAACTTTATGGTTTTCCCTCCAATGATTGGGGCCACACCCCCAATGTGCTCTACGTCGTGCGTCACTTCCTGTGATGTTCTGGTGGCGCGCGCGCGCATGCGTCCCTCAGCAGCTCCCGGACCGAAGCAACGCTCCCCGCTGGTGAGTCAGAACGACTTGGCAACCCTACCTCTGTGAGATCCCGAACTCGTCTAAAGGCTAAAACTAGGCACCCTTTAAACATTGTCTTTAATAATGCGGTGGCGGAGCTCCGCCTATGCACACACCGCCAACGCTTTTTTTAAAATAGTGGGCGAAAAGCAGAAGCCTCGGGCAGCTTTCAAGCAGGGAGGGGGTTTAAACCGGAAGTGGCTCGATACTGGAGGAGTGATCACACAGGGGGAAATGCGGCTGGAACTGGAGAATCAGGAAAACACCACTTGGTGACCTGGTATCAAAATACTCGTATTCAGGCTATATAAAGAAAAATAATCTGCCTGGGGAAATTGTCGTAAGATTCTCGAAGAGGCATGTGAGGGATGCAATCCTGAAAGCAGTCGTTGGAATACCCCTGAAAGTGGGGGGAAATACCATCAGAACGCTAAAGGATATTCCATTTGAAGTAAGACAACGGAGAAAGAAGTACAAAGAGCTCGTGCTTTTTCTTCAGACAAACTCAATTGGATATAAATGGCTATTTC
>NW_015176028.1:15313-15505 GCF_001447785.1 Gekko japonicus | reverse complement strand
AGGACAGCAAGTCTAGTGGCGAGCTGGACTCGGGTTCTTCCGGAGAGGACTGCAAGGGGAAGCTGCTCCAAAAAGTCCTTACAAAGTGCGGAAGAGACGAGGAAAGGAGAAGTGAAGGCTGAAGGACTCTGAATTGTGCCTTTGAGAACTCTGAAATGGGATGATTGGGGGTACTGTTCCTAGACAGTTAAA
>NW_015176028.1:11243-11370 GCF_001447785.1 Gekko japonicus | reverse complement strand
CAACCATATGCTAAAGTCCAGAAGTGTAGTGTGTCAAGACTGGGGTTGCCAACCTCCAGGTGGGGCCTGGAGACCCCCCCAGAATTACAACTGATCTCCAGACTGCAGGGATCAGTTCCCTTGGGGG
>NW_015176028.1:10913-11049 GCF_001447785.1 Gekko japonicus | reverse complement strand
ACTTGTGGAGAGGAGGACTCTAAATTGATTTGACTTGTCCTGGTGCAAGAAAAAAAAACCTGGGGAGTCCTCTCTCCAGTGCCTTGCATCACGTCTGTTGGGCCTTCAGTCTATCACTTCATTCTGCAAAATGGCA
>NW_015176028.1:2978-10762 GCF_001447785.1 Gekko japonicus | reverse complement strand
TGAGAGAACAGCTCTGAGAGAACTTGTGACTGACCCAAGGTCACACCAGCAGCTGCATGTGGGAGAGTGGGGAACCAAACCCAGTTCTCCCAGATTAGAGTTTGCACACTTATCCACTCCACCAAACTGGCTCTTTCTGTTGTGGCTGATCTTAAATTTCCTAAAGCAGGCAGAGAACCCCAATGCAGCACGCTGACTGGTTGGCTGGCTTGGGAATTGTAACTGTGAGGAACGTTCCAGGTCGCTACGCAGCCGGCCAAGACTCCCGAGGCTGCTGCCGAGAGCCCAAAGGGAACCCTGAGCAAGAGACCGCGGCTGTCCCGGTAAGCAGTTCTGTGCGTCGAGGGACCGGCCCAGCTCCTTGGAGCTCTGTCCTGAACTGGTGTCTTCAGTCTGGATTCCCAGACAGAGCTACGAGGAGCCCTCCCCAGTAAGCTCAGTGATGGAGGGCGGCGTAAGAAACAACAGCTGCCAAAAGGAAGCAAATGCCGCTCGCAAAAATAGGGCTGATAAGCCTTTGCCAAGGTCTCACGGCTTATCCTACCACCCGGAATGTGCTTTGCTCACTTGCTTGAAGAGGCCTGAATGTACAGCTGGGGTAGTTTATCACGCCAAGGAGGCCAAACAAGAAATGCTGTTCTCCTGTATTAACACTAGGTGGCAGCATCTAGAAGAAATCCCGATGGACTGCAGGGTCACATGACTGGAGTCAGCCAGAGGTGGGAATCAAACTCCGCAAAGTTTGGCAACATTTCAGGATTGAAATGGACGTCTGAGGGGAGGCTTCATCACACCCATCTGCCCCTTCCCAGGTTTCACATATTAGGCTTCTTGTCATGATTCAGGATTAGAAACTAGGTTGCCAATTTCTGGTTAAGAAATTCCTGGAGGCAGGGTTTGGAGAAGGGAGGGACTCTAGTCAGATATAACGCCACAGAGCCTTCTCCCCAAAGCTGCCCTTTTCTCCAGGGAAACTGATCTCTTTTGCCTGGAGGTCAGTTGTAATTCCAGGAGATCTCCAGGACCCACCAGAAGAAGAGGAGGAGGAGGTTGGATTTATATCCTGCCCTTCAGTACCCGAAGGAGTCTCAGAGCGGCTAACAATCTCTCGCAAACTGCCCTTGAACGATCAAAGAGAGATCAAATCCCCTGAGAGAACAGCTCTGAGAGAACTTGTGACTGACCCAAGGTCACACCAGCAGCTGCATGTGGAGGGAGTGGGGAATCAAACCCAGTTTTCCCAGAGTAGAGACTGCACACTAAACCACTACACCAAACTTGTTGGGAAGCTGGAAACTGGGAAGCCTAGGAAAAACACTTTCTGGACCATTACAAGACTCTTATGTCTTTTCGTTTTTCTGTAGTATCTTTCTTTCTTTCTTTCTTTCTTTTTAGCCCCCCGGAGGGGATTTTTTATTGCATTTTTAATAGACTACAAACTACAATAAAAATTAGGAAGGGGAACCTACATCTGGGGAGAAAGGAAAAACCCCCACTAATAACTAAAACCCCATTGATTTTATCCATTGATTTAACTGTTTAAGAGAATCCCAAGAGCATCCAATAATAAAACCAAAATTTTAAGGCACATTTCAAAGTCCTTCAGCCTTCGTTTTCTTTTATCTTTTCTCATCCTCAATTGATATGCACGTTTGGGGGCAGCTGCCCCTTTATCGGAAGCAGAATCCTCGTCAGAAGACACCGAATCCAGTTTGCCATTGGATTTGCTGTCATTTGCCAGTTTGGTGTAGTGGTTAGGAGCACGGACTCTAATCTGGGAGAACCGGGTTTGATTCATCTTCCCTCGTCTGTCTCTCCCAACTGCAATCTCAGGAACTCATGTGCTTTAAGGACAGAGTCAATCTTTTCTTTTTTATTGTGGAATTAACCATCTGTAGGCAATGCTGTTTGTAGAAAAAGGATTAAGTCTTTATATTTCTTTCTCTTTTGCCTTATTTCAAATGGGATGTCTTTTAGAATCCTGATGATGTTGTCCCTGATTTTCAAGGGTGTTCCTGTAGTTGCTTTCAGGATTGAATCGCTCACATGCCTCTTCGAGAATCTGACCACTATCTCCCCAGGCAGATCAGTGGCCTCTTCTGGTCGAGGGCTCATGTTCCCCGCTGGTTTCACTTTTGCTAGTTTGTCTTTCTCTGCCCTCTTCCCCGCCATCTTTATAGATTGTTTACTTTTGTGAAAACTTGCTAAAGTCTCTGAAACTCGCCCATACGCCTATGCGCGCTCTGTTAAGTCTCTCAAAACAGATTTCAACACTTTTTCTTCCGCTCCCCCCTTAGTATTTCATTATTTAGTTTGACTCCCTGCTTCTCCGCCTGCAGCTGCTAGTGTGACCTTCGGTCAGTCAGAACAGAACAGAAAACCTTTATTGGCATAGCACAGATAACCAGAACAAAGGCAAAATTTAAGGGATAGTACTAAAACAACATCAACCAATATTCCCATTATTTTAAAATACAAAGCAATCCTAACAATCCCTGTTCGTGTTTTTCGGAACCTTACTGTTGCTTCCCTGATTATTAAGAAACATGCAAAATGTACACCCTTTTCTAAACCATCGACTGTTCTGTCTAAGTCTGCTGACACTATCCATACCAATCTGATTTCTTGGGAAGAAACATCTGCTGATGACTCAATAATGCATATTGATCCCAAGATTCCTTGTATGCGAATTGGTAGCCAAGATCTCTTGTCTCCCTTGGATTCAGATGACTCCACCAATGTCTTGACCTTGACCCCCTCAGTGAAAGATGTGGAAGAAGGCGTGCTCTTGTCCTTTGGAACCCTTGCAGCGGACGATCAGCAAGTTATTATAGACAGTCACAAGTTCAGAGCTGTTCTCTCAAGGGCAGTTCTCGAGAGAACTCTCTCAGCCCCACCTACCTCACAGGGTGCCTGTTGTGGGGAGGGGAAGGGAAAGGAGATTGTAAACTGCTCTGAGACTCCTTCGGGTAGTGAAGGGTGGGGTATAAATCCAATCTCTTCTTCTTCTTCTTACTGAACTCCATCAGTTTCATGTGTGGTGAGCTCCTGATCCGAGGGCCTCAACGATCCTTGGTGAAGTTTGCCTTGAGTGTGGTGCTGTGCGAAGCAGCTTTGCACCTGCGCAAGTACCTGTTTAGTTCCTCTTCTGGCTACTTCTTGCCTAGTTCAAGAACGGAATTATCTCGTTTACCAGAAACGAGGCTAGATCCCCCTGTCGCGAAGTTGATCTATTTGGAGCAATCACAGAATCGCTTGTGATACGTCTCCTCATTGTGTCTGTACAGCTGGGCCCGTCCTGTAAATGGCTGATGTCACACAGACTGCGTTGCCTGCCTTTTTGTGCCTCTGCAGCCGGCAACGTCTGTTCAAGAGAGATTGCAAGATCTGAGTTCGAGGTTGGCTGGGTTCGTGGGCCAGCGCTGAAGATGTACCACAACTCTAAGTAGTAAGTCTCAACTACAAAAAAACTCATACTAATCCCCCCCCCTGTTTTGCTGTGTGGGGTGGGAAGATGAGCACTGTGCAAAAAGTCTAATCAGGCAAGGAAACAGTCTCATCCGGCAGATGGGACAACTCTGAATATATTCAAATGCATCTGAATTGCTGTGTGAGTTCCTGCTTGCAATTGGTGAGCTGGGCATGAACTAAACCAGCTCGTATTTAGGGCATAATTAATATGACGGGCTTTCCCATACTGATGAGCTATAGACCTAGTATATTCAGGGGTCATTTCCTGCAGGAGCGTACAGGAGCAAAGCTCCGGCAGTAAAGAGCCCAGGGGGTGGGCACATGCAACAAGCCCCACCCCCTGTTCCCAGCAGCCCTCAGTCAGAGCAAGAAGCAGCCAGGTAAGTTGCAGAGCCCCCCCCCGACCCCCCGGTCCAAAACAGTCCAGTGGCACCTTTAAGACCAAGTTTTATTCAAGTACAAGCTCTCCCTCCTCTGCGAGGACAGATCTGCACGTCCCCCCCCTCCCCAATAGCTAGCAATCCAAAACAGTCCAGTGGAGCCTGAGCGGGGGGTGTTGCCTTCTGACACACTTCCTGTGATGTCAGGGGGTGTGGCATATGCAAATGAGTTATGCTAATGAGTTATGCTAATGAGCCCCTGCACCTCTTTTTCTACGAAATGACCCCTGAGTATATTATTCCTAAGTGTTGTTACTGTGCTGGGCGCTGGTGTTGAGAGTAGTTTTGCATCGTCGCTTTGTGGCTTGATGCCTTAATTCATAGTTCGTTAAGGAAAGATATTGTTCATTTACATAAGATTTTTATTGGTTTCAATAAGAATAGAAAGACAATTACAGAAAAAGAAAAACATATAACAGAAATAACTAACAACAGTGGAGTCTATACTCTTGTTTCAGTTTCAGTTTACAGTGATACTAAAGAATCAAGTTCTGGTACACCTTACTAGAAAGACAACTACAGAAAAAGAAAATAACAGAAACAGAAATAACTAACAACAGTTGAGTCTATACTCTTGTTTCCGTTTCAGTTTACAGTGATACTAAAGAATGAAGTTCTGGTATACCTTACTTCGTACAATACTTTTATGTTGTAATAATCCTCTTTTAGATTCATAGTTTATTTTTTAGATTTTCTAAGATAGTTTTCAACCCATTTGTAAAATCTCACCCATTTCTTTTCAGATTTTTCTTCTTGTTTTTCTTGTAATTGCAAAGTTAGTGTATCCATTTCCGCTGCATCCATTAGTCAAGGAAAGAGTCTGTGCGTCAGGTTGTAGAGCAGCACTGCATAAAAGGCTCTGCAAAGTTGCGTGGATAAATCACCGGGTTCTGTTTTTTATACTTCTGGTTGGGTCTACGGCCCAAATTCTATTGCATTGTTTATTGAATGACCCGTCTTAGTGATTTTGTTGTTGTTCAGTCGCACAGTCGAGTCCGACTCTTCGCGACCCCATGGACCAGATCACGCCAGGCTTTCCGGTCTTCCGCCGTCCTCTGAAGTTTGCTCAATTTCATGTTCGTTGCATCTATGACACTGTCTAACCATCTCATCCTTTGCCGTCCCCGTCTTCTTTGACCTTCAGTCTTTCCCAGCATCAGGGCCTTCTCCAGTGAGTGCTCCCTTCTAATTTGGTGGCCAAAGTATTTGAGCTTCAGCTTCAGTATCTGGCCTTCCAGGGAACAGTCAGGGTTGATTTCTTTTAGGATTGACTGATTTGATCTCCTTGCAGTCCAAGGGACTCTCTAGAGTCTTCTCCAGCACCATAGTTCGAAAGAATCTATTCTTCGGTGCTCGGCCTTCCTTATAGTCCAACTCTCGCATTTTTTTAAAACTGATTTTACTGATAGACTATAAATCAAGTGAATAAATGAAATATTTGATTTTAGTCCTTTACCCATCCTTGATTTCAGGGCCAAGTGTTTGATAAGGCTGTGGCTGTGCTGCCACCTGGTGGGAGCTGTTAAGTGGGCAAGCCCTGAGATATTTGAGGATTTACCGGGTGGCACGGAGGAGGAGGGGGGGAAGCCAGGCCACATGGTTAATAAATGCATCTCAACACGGATTGGCCGTTGGATGTCTGATTGGCTGTGCAGATTGTAAAGAAGTGGCTTCGGCAGCTGCTGCCACAACAGCGCGAGGATCTTCCATGTACGACTGCAGATAAGCTGTGTGTGTTCAGGGAAATATTCTTAAATCATAGAGTCATTTGAAGAGGTAGCCTGTTAAACGGAGCTTCCGCCTGAAATGCTGAAGAACTGCTTAGCGTGGTGGTTAAGAGCAGAGGGCTCTAGTCTGCAGAACTGGGTTCGATTCCCCCCTCCTCCTCCACATGAAGCCACCTGGGTGACCTCTCAGAGCTCTCTCAGCCCCACCTGCCTCACAGGCAGGACCATAGCCATGGGAGGGCATTTGGGGGCAATGCCTCCCATGGATCAGTGCTGCCCCCCCCGAGGATGCCAAAAAACCCCGATGTGGGCAGGGGTCCCTGAGTTTTGAGGGCGGAGCGGAAAGGCAAGCCGTGGTTGCTCCCGCACGACTACCACTGTCATGATCTGGGCTGTGCCACCAGAGGCCTACTAGGCCCAAGGAGCCTGGCCAGCAGTAGGTGAGGCTGGGCCTACAACTCCCAGAAGCCCCTGGGAGGTTTTGGAGCCAAAATGGACCAATGGGAAAAGAGGAGGGCTTGGAATAAAAGTTCTGGAGCAGTAGGAAGAGCTGTTCTTTCTTCCAGAGGGCAGAGCCAGAAGAAAGACTGCTGCAGGGGAAAAACCCTCATCTTGAGGGAGGGGTGAGTAGTGTAAGGCCACTTGTGATAGTGAGCTAGGGACAGTATATTTAGACGCATAAGGGCATTTTATTTCTTTTCTTTTCACCCACTTACTGTTATTATTCTGCACCTTGCTGTTTGAAATAAACCTTTTACTTGTTTTACTCTGCCTGGTCCTCACGCCTGCTATTCAGCCTAAAGGGAGGTCTGAAGGTCTTGGGAGGGTACTCTGGGCCTTCTCAAGGGAACCTAAATCCAGAGTGGTGGCAGCGTCAGGCGACACCCCACCTGAGTCGTGACAACCACCAACAACCGTGGCTTTAGATCATGGCCCTAGTTTTTATATTTGGCCTTTGCCACCGTGTGATTTAGGGAGAGCACCGAGCGGGGAAACTGTCTACTTGTATGCGGATTTTTGCACGCCACGTCAAGTAGAGTATGAACTACCGCCAGCACTTTAGGATTTTAGGATTTTATTCGGATCTGTATTGTAATGGTATTTGAACTGTTTTAAATGATTTTATGTGAATTGTATTGGTACCTGCGTACCAGCTAATGTAAGCCGCCCTGAGATTGCTTGTGGGGAGGCCGGGGTATAAATTAATTAATTAAAAAATAATAAATTATTTCACTACCGATCTCTCTCTCGTGGAGAGATTGGTAGTGAGATAATACCATTGGGAGCCACCCAGCCCCGTAGCTAGGGAATTGTTGGGGGGGAGGCTCAGGGGGCCTGCCAGCTAATTAAATGAAGTGCAGGTGGTAAATTGGAGCACTTCGGGGGCAGCCCGGGAGGGACGGGGCCCAGAAGAAACACTAGGGGGCCGGGCCCCGTGAGCCCCATGTTAGCTACGGGCCAGGAGCCACCATGGCCTGCTTTCCCACTCTGTGCCAGAGGAGGCCGGGCTTCTCCTTTGCTGCAGCTCCCCTCCTCCTCCTTCTAGCAGTGGCAGAGGGGGAGGAAGCGTGGGGCACGCGGTGAGCAGTGCGCTTGCAGCCTTCCCAGCGCCGGACCACGAGTCTTTGTGTATTGGAATGGCCTGGCCCGCCTGCGTGGGCTCAGTGAGGCACCGGGGTGGGCCATTCCACTCCGCTGCCCCTCGTCCTCCCCTCTGGCTCAGCCGTGTGGCCTCACTGGGGAAGGGCTTCCTGCCGAGGTAAGGAGTAGAGGAGCTGCGGCTGAGCAGGAGGGGAAGGGGAGGGGGCCTTCCGTGGCGCTGATTCAGTAGGGTCTGTTAATTTAGTTAGCCAGCATGCTAATTTAATTAACGGAGCTTATTTATTTATTTATATTCTGATTTATATCCCGCCCTACCCCGCCAGAGCAGGCTCAGGGCGGCTCACACAAAGTGAAATGCAGATTAAAGCAATCGAATCACCAAAGCCATTAAAACAATTCATTAAAACAATACAGTGTTAAATATTAGAGTGCCGGCGATGTTCCAATATCATAACAATGGCGTTGCTGCGTGAGTGCGTACCATATGGTGTTCATTTCCAGCACTGATCTACGCGGCGTGCACAGGCTGTCAATAATTCAGCAG
>NW_015176028.1:0-2807 GCF_001447785.1 Gekko japonicus | reverse complement strand
TCCACCAGTACGGAGCCGCCACCGAAAAAGCCCTGGCCCCAGTTACAGCCAGCCTGGCGTCCTTAGGGCCTGGGAGGGCCAATCGATTTTGATTCCCTGACCGTAGTGCTCTCTGGGGTATATATGGGGAAAGGCGGTCCCTCAGGTAAGTTGGACCCTGGCCATAACGGGCTTTAAAGGTAGGAACCAGCACCTTGAAGCGAATCCGGTATTCTATCAACAGCCGGTGCAATGCTTTCAGGGCCAGCTGGATGTGTTCCCTCGAGGGGAGACCCATCAAAAGCCTAGCCGCTGCATTTTGCACTAGCTGCAGCTTCTGAATCTGCGGCAAGGGCAGCCCCATGTAGAGAGCATTGCAGTAGTCTAATCTCGAGGTGACCATTGCATGGATTACTGTTGCTAAGTCGTTGCGTTGGAGGAAGGGAACCAACTGCCTAATCAGCCGGAGATGGTTAAAGGCCGACTTGGCAGTGGCTGCTACCTGGGCCTACATTGTTTAATTAACCTGGCACCATGCTAAACACCGCACCCCACACCCTGCCCCCCCAAACTTTTCCTGGCTATGGGGCTGCTCACAAGGTGTCTGTTGTAGGGAGAAGAGGGAATTGTAAGCTGCTCCGAGACTCCTTTGGTTAGTGAAGGGCAGGGTATAAAACCGCCTCTTCCAATTCTACTATTAGAGTTATGCAGGACTTCATTCCCTGGGGGTTTTCTGCTTGGCTCCACCTCAGCCATTTTATGGTTGTGTGCCCAGCATCCAGTGTCAAAGTGGCAAAGATGCCTGCGAGGTCAAAAGCGCTGGGGATTCCTGCTGGAAAGGGTGGCAGGAAGTTTGTTTCCATTAATTGTGTTGGTCAGGACCCATGCAAATATTTCTCCAGTGCAGGTGGGTGTCAGCGAGCTGCCATTTCCTTGGGACAAACCTCGTCCCTTTTCTCGTACCCACCCCCTCCCTCACTCCTGTAGTTATTATCCTTTGCATGTAGGGCATCTGTAACTGCCAAGGTTCTCCAGCTGGTGTGATGTGGTGTTGTGTCTTGACGCTCTGGCTTGTTTAGATTTCCCGTGTGAACTCAACGAGTGTTTATGGAACTGGCCGTTGCTGTTCTCAGGCCGCTTCGCGCCTTTTCTAATCTGTAACCTAAAGAGGGAAATGAGCTCATTGGTTTAAACCTTGTTTGAAGTTCCTTTAATACACCTTCCCTGGGTATTGTAGTTATTCCTAACAATCTCTGTATGTTCGTGATCAACCATGCTTTGGAAATAAATCTTGCTTCATTTTGAACGTGGATCTATTCTCCTGATTTGGGATCTAACAGTGGGAGATAGCACCATAATTGCTGGTGTCACAAATCCACAGATGCCTCACTGGAACACTGACATTCCCCTCTGGAGGGATAAGGGCACGGGCGGAAGGGCATTTCTCCCATGTGAAAACTTCAGGCTCACGAGACAGAGCCTATTGCGACCTCCTCCGCTTTATGACTGTTATTCATGCTGGCAAGTCACTGAAGAGGAGAAGGTAGAGAGGCCGGTGAAGAGACTTGCGGATGTTTGGGACATTTTTGTAGAGGAAGACGGCATGCAAGCCTGCAAGTTGACACAGGGTGGCACTGTTTTCCTCTGTGTGGTTATTGCAATAGGAATGCAGGGATAGCGCTCCATCCATACGTGTGGTGTCTGTCTGGCATTCCTTGCTGATGTGAGTGTAAAGACAGCTGCAGTGATGCATCCACATGGCAGTTTGCCCCACCACCCCACACTGCCAAAAGGTGTTTGGGTTTGTTTGTTTTTTTTAAAAAAATTGGCAATTGCTAGATTGCTACAATGTAATAGAAGGATCCAATAGCGTGGCCTGCTAGCTCCACATAGGCCCAGTCTGCATCTAGCATTTGCTCAGTTGTTTTACCAACCCCACACTGGAACAGAAAAAGATGCAGCTCAAAACCACATTCAGATACCCCCGGGGCCAACGCTGTACTGACTGCAGAGTCACCCCAGAAAGGCCATAAAAAGGCCATAAATCTATGCAAATGGATACCATAAAACTGAGAGATCAAATGCAGTGAAAGCGGCCTGCAGTCTGGACACTGCCATAAAATCCGACAATCACTCAAAGTGAAAGTGGCACACAATGCAGAGGGGAATTTCTGTCCCAGCCTGGGTCTGGTAAGACCACGGAGCAAATGCTAGATGCAGATTGGGCCTTAATCCCCTGCTACTCCTTTGCGGGTGGTGGGGAGTATGTCTCTGGCCCTTTTCTTTGTAGAGATATAACAGAAAATATCTGTCATGAACTTTGCCTTTGCCACGGATTTACTAGGTGGCCTTGGGGAAGCCACCTGCAGCAATTTATTGACTTCGGTTATGCCCCTCCTTTCTTCCCAACGACCCCAAGTGACTTAGAACGTGGTTCTCCCCTCCTCCATTTTCCTGTAACAACAGCCCTGCGAGGTAGGTCAGCCTGAGAGGGTATAGCTGGCCCAGAGTCACCTTCCGTGGCAGAGTGGGGAGTCAAACCTCGGTTTCCCAGATCCCAGTCCACCACGCTAACTGCTAGAGTGAAGCAGCCACCAGGTTTCACCTCTAGTGGCAAGAGTATCGTTATCGGAGGGCATCGGAGCTCCTACTTCAGCATGATGCTACTCAGGCAGCACCCAGCATGGACCAGTCATGCCCCCGGCACCGCCCTAGTGCTTCTGCTGCTGTTTTATTTTTACTTTTAAAATTGCCATCAAGTCGCAGCCAATTTATGGCGACCCTGCAGGGTTTTTGAGACAAGAGGTGTTCAGAGGTGGTTTGCCCTT
>NW_015176027.1:382477-393158 GCF_001447785.1 Gekko japonicus | reverse complement strand
TATCTAATCCCCTTTTGAAGCTGTCTATGATAGTAGCCACCACCACTTCCTGTGAATTCCACTTTGGATTAACTTTGGGTGAAGAAGTACTTCCTTTTATCTGTTCTAAGCCTACTGCTCATTAATTTCATTGAGTGCCCACAAATTCTTGTATTCTGAGAAAGGGAGGAAAGTAGTTATTTCTCTACCTTCTCTATCCCATACATAATTTTGTA
The DNA here is from genome assembly GCF_001447785.1 of Gekko japonicus. Classification (NCBI taxonomy): domain Eukaryota; kingdom Metazoa; phylum Chordata; class Lepidosauria; order Squamata; family Gekkonidae; genus Gekko; species Gekko japonicus. Next base: position 392,943 of record NW_015176027.1, on the reverse strand, counting down.
AACCTCTGTCACGTTACCTCTCAATCGTTGTTTTTCCTAGCTCAAGAGCCCTAACTGTCAGGTTCAATAGAGCTGTTGCAGTCCACAACGATTCATAAGAATAGGTTGCTTTATTACAAGTCATTATTGATACTCTTACATAGTCATTGTCAGGAATGAAACTCAAAACCAAGCAGGGACAGATATAGACAGTTCAAACACACAGGACTGGCCAATGAATACAGTTTGTGCTCAGCAGCAATCGGAGAGGGGAGATAGCTTCCAGCCGTTTGAGTCACACCAGCCACATTGGGAACGGCTCCAGCAGCAGTTCTCACTGGCCTATCAACTACAAAGCCAGCACAACCTTCCAAAGCCAAAACAAACGTCACTGCAGCACTGAGAGGAAATGAACAGAGAAATGCAGGCTAGTTTCCCCCACCCCATCATACAGCAGGCAGGTTACATAGAACATACCCAGAGTACAAATGGAAGTTTACTGACACTAACCTCTTTAACCTTTCTTTATAGGGAAGGCATTCCATCCCCTAATCATTTTAGTTGCCCTTTTCTGCACCTTTTCCAGTGCTATAATACCTTTTTTGAGGTGCAGTGACCAGAATTGTGCAGAGTATTCCACAGTATGGCTGCACCATAGATTTATACAGGGGCATTATGAAACTGGCTGATTTGTTTTCAGTCCCCTTCCTAATAATAATAATCGCACACTGAATTAACATCTTCAGTGAGTTATCTACCATGACTCCAAGATCTCTCTCTTGGTCAGTTACCACCAGTTCAAACTCCACCATCAGATCACGTTGAAACTCATTTGCCATGTTAACACCCACTCGCCCAGTCTCCACAGATCCCTCTGCAGTGCCTCACAGTTCTCCCTGGTTCTCACCACCCTGAACAACTTAGTGTCCTTTTCAAACTTTGCCACTGTGCTGCTTACTCCCAACTTCAAATCATTTGTGAACAAATTAGAAAGCACCGGACCTAGTACCAAGCCCTGCAGTACCCCACTGCTTACCACCTTCCACCGTGAGAACTGCCCATTTATACTCATTCTCTGTTTTTGTTAATTAATGTTTTTAATCTACAAGAAGACTTGTCCTTTGATCCCATGACTGCTGAGTTTACTTAGGAGCCTTGGATGAGGAATTTTATCAAAAGCTTTCTTGAAGTCTAGGTAAACAACATCTACTGGGTTATTCTTGTCGACATATTTTGTTCACCCCCACAAAAAAAAGAACTCTAAAAGGTTAGTGAGACAAGATCTTCCATTACAGAATCCGTGCTGCTAATCCTTCCTTAATAGCTTTTTTTCATCCACATGCCTACTAATTTAATAATGGAATCCACCAATTTACCCGGTATCGCCATTAGACTGACTGGCCTGTAATTTCCCAGATTTCCTCTGAAACCTTTTATAAAGACGGGGGTTATATTAGCTACCTTCCAGTCCTCGGGAACGAAGGTAGATTTTAGTGATAAAATTAGACTTCTTCTAGTTCTTTCCAAAACAGCTCTTCCTTCCTGAGTGCCTATATAGGTTTGTAATCCCATTTCATTTGAAAGCCATTGCTTCTGAGAAACTGTCATTGCTGATCCCTGCGGGATCTGATGCAATTCTGCAGGGCCTGTAAGGCAGAGATGTTCCACCAGGCTTTTGGTTGAGGACAGCAACAGTTAAAGCTGGCACCGTCATTTTTTACTTTTGACCCTGCATTCCCTTCCCCACCCTGCTGCACAGAGAGCATGGTGACCATAACTACTCAGAACATCATCATCATCTTTGTTTCCTGAACATAGGAATGTTTATAGACAGGGCTATCTAGAGCCATCATTGTCCCCAAAGAATGAGTATTTACTGGTAAGAACATTTCCAACTAGTCATAAATTCTTGGATCATATCCCAGAATGCCCTGGGTGTTCTCTACAGACTACACTAAATAGACCATGGTGGGCTACGTGTTTTGGCAGGTCTATCATCTCTTTCATGGCTCCCCATGCTCACCATCATCATATGAAAACAAATCCCATAATTTGCTACTCCCACACATATGGTGCCAGAATTTTGTTGTTCCAGTCATCGTCTCAGTGAAGCTGTGGCTGTCAGAGACTTCCTGACCACATTATAAAACAATATAAATAATTATCTATTTCTAGGAAATTAATCTAAGATGAGTTATATTTCAACTCTGGCATACCTGACAAAGGGAGCTTTGACTCTTGAAAAGCTTATACTGCAAAAATCTTCTTGGTTTTTAAGGTACTACTGGGCTCGAATCTAGCTGTTCTACTGCATACTGACACAGCTACCCTCTGAAACTAACTTACTAAATGTTGTTTGGCTAAAATATGTGGTCTAAGAGGATACCTAGTCTTGACTTAAAGACTACAAGATGAATACAATGTATGATAGCACTCTATGCCTTGGATCCAATCTAACATGTTCATGGATGCAAGGATTTCTGTCCATGGAATGCAATTTTCTGAACTTCCCCCTCTCACAGTGGACCAAAATTTCTCCCAAAATCTGCTTCTGGGGATCCCTATCCCTTGGGGACAGGATTTTAGGTGCATTTCAGGCTGCTGAAGGAGAAGGGAGACAAACCAGTTACGCTCTGTGGGCAAAAGCCTTGTGCTGATGGAAATTTTAGTCTGGATCCAACTCTACATATTTATGAAAATGGTTAGCACTATGGCGAGGCCTGTAGCTACAGTGGGGCATCTAGGGGCTAGGCCCCCTGACTTACTGGCAAGGTCCCATGACTTCCCATCCAGCCCAGGGCCCCCAAGTGGTGGCAGGTGTAGGGAAGGAGCTGGGTATTCCTTTAATTTTATTAGCCACTGCCTCCTAAGAAATTTAAATGCCCCCCGACTTTTAAAATCCTGGCTACAGGCCTGACTACAGCTAAAGAAGAATGGGGGTTGGTTTAAGAAAACGTAAGTGGGAAAGAAAGCTAAAGTTAGTTAAGTCATTCAGCTATTAATAAACATTACTGGACATCAGTTTTTGCCTGTCTATGGGTAAATTAAAGAATATAAATATTGAACAGGCACCAGGAAGGAGTGTCCATCAAGGTTGTCTTGTATGTTGTGTCTTCCTGTGCGGGAACACATCCAGCCCACCCTAAAAGCACTGCACTGGCTACCTATAGCATACTGGATTCAGTTCAAGGTGCTGGTTCTTACCTTTAAAGCCCTATATGGCCAGGGACCTACTTACCTAAGGGACCACCTTTCTCCATATGTCCCCCAGAGAGCACTAAGATTGGGATCCCAAAATCGCCTGGTTCTAAAGAAGCCAATCTGGCCACAACAAGGGGCAGGGCCTTTTCTGTGGCGGCCCCTTACTGGTGGAATGAGCTCCTGGAAGACATCAGGGCTCTGTGGGACTTTTTGCAGTTCTGCAGGGCCTGTAAAACAGAGCTCTTCCACCAGGCTTTCAAATAGGATGCCACCTTTAACATCATGGCCCTGGCCCAAACACCAACATCATCACCAACCTAATGACCAACTGCCTGGCAGGAGCCTGGACTAAGGGGTAGGCGACCATTCAAATGCTGAGAGAACACCGCCATTTACGTTCTGAGTAGTTATGGTTTTATACACTTTGATTTTAACTTAATTCTGTTCTTAGCCTATTTTGGAGTTTTAATGTATACATTTATATGTACTGTAAGCCGCCCTAAGCCTGCTACGGTGGGGAAAGCGGGATAAAAATTTAACTAAATAAATAAATAAATAAAAAAGTTATCTCATTTTTAACCGGTTGGCTTCATGGAGTCTGTCTGTCTGTCTGTCTGTCTGTCTGTCTGTCTCTGTCACTCTCTCTCGCACACACACACAATTACCTGGGATCTTACCATTCCATTCAGTGAAGTTTGAAGGTTTACTCCAGAATAAGGAGCCCCTTGTTTTACCCCTTGAAATGGCACTTGAGATGGAATAACATTCAAACAGAAATCTTTTAACAGGCAGGGGATGAAAAGGTGTACTCAGACTTCAAAAGTGAGGTAGAACTTCTTGTTATTTCAAAGTACACTTCTTTTAACAGGCAAAATAGTGATCTTGAAGCTTGTTTGCATATATTCTAGGCTGTTAACAGTAAGAGATTTTTTACTTAGTATTTTAGTTACAGCAACAATATTTCTTCAGAGACTTTCCTATGACAGTGCAGTTTTCCTGGAGTGGGTCTCTTTCTTTGAGCACTTAACTCACTCTTTTCTTGAAACTACAGCTTATTTCTGTCTCCTGAGTTGTCTAAAACTGTTTTCCCTTCACATCAGACCCAGGGTCCTCCTCAGAGCCAAACCCCCAGAAAAACTGAGCAGAAATTACTCCTCTTCTCCTCCACAGAAGATATAACCCTGTTCCTTTTGGCTTGAAAAGGTGTTTCAGCACACTACCCAATCAGGGCCAGACCATTAAAGGCAAATTATAGGCGCTTGCCTAGAGCGGCCCCTGCTGACGGGCAGCAGTACGGCATGCTGCTGCCTGGCCCCTCCCCTCCCTCACCTCAAAGTCCTGCCTGCACAGTGCGTTGCGCACGCCGCTCCACTCATCGCCTTCATCGTCGCTCACTGCTGCCCCGCCTGGTCCGGCCGGGCCCCACCCCACCCAAAAACCCTGTGGCTGTGCAGTGCTCCGCTTGCACACATGCTGCACACACAGTCCGTCAGCCGCCCGCTGCTGCTCCGTTGTGCCTCCCACCTGCCCAGACATGAATTTTTAAGGCATCTGCACCCCTGGCCCCTGAAATTTAAGGTTGGTTGGGCACAGCTGTGAGGGAGAGCCTCCCCACTGTCCGGCTGCTGGGGCCAGCCTCACCTCAACCTGCCTGCCCTTCCCCAGGACTGGAGGCAACAAGTTTGGCCCACGCCACCGCAGCCAGCCGAGACTCAAGCAAGCCCTTTCCCTGGGGATGTACTAAAAGGAAGGATAGGATTGCTCATTGGAAACAATGGGAGATGCTTGAAGGCCCATTGGAAATATTGGGAGCCAAGAATGCCAATTGATTTGCATGGGCTCTATTGAAATACATTACAGTACAAGTAGAGTTGCAAAGAAAATGCGGAATGGATTTTCCAATAGGATCTCTGGGCCAAAATAGACTACTCTGGGACTGGAATGACAGGCCCCAGCTTCGAATGACAGCCCCTAGAGGCTGCAGGAATATTCTGGGACTAGAATGACAAGCCCCAGAGTGGAACTGACAATGGAGGAAGTGGCTCACATCAACCTCATGGAAAGGGAACATGAAGGTCAGGAAGGGAGCAGAACTGGACGCTGGAACAGGTGGAGGGACAAGTGCAAGATTTATAACTAACAATGGAGGAGGTGGCTCACATCAACTTCATGAATTTGTAAGGAAACTAAGGAGCTGACAGGCAGGATAATTACTGAGATGGAGCTGATTTGACAATAGCTACACACATTAGAGAAATATTTAAATGTAAAGTGTTTCACTCTACAGTTTGCAAATCCAGTTGCACAGAACTGCCTCTATACCCAGGGCCATTCATTCCACTCTGGGGCCTGTCATTCCCTTCCCGGAACACTTCTCCTACCCCCATGGACTGTCACTCTGTGAACTCTCATTCCAGTCCCAGAACACTTCTGTTACCCAGGGACTATCAATCCACTTTGGAGCCTGTCCTACCATTCCCAAAATACTCCTGCTGCTTCCAGGGGCTGTCATTCCACTTTGTGGTCTTTCATTCCACTCCCAGAACACTGCTGCTACCCCCAAGGACTGCCATTCCAGTCCCAGAACACATCTGCTAGCCCCAGGGGCTGTCATTCTACTCTGTGATCTCTCATTCTAGGCAAAGAACACACCTACCACCCCAGAGGCTGTCATTCCACTCCTTGGTTTCTCGTTGACAAAATACAACACTGTGGTAAACACTGTGGTTTCTCGTTCCAGTTCCAGACCACTCCTGCTACTTCCACGGGCTGTCATTCCACTCTGGGGCCTGTCACTCCATTCCCGGAACACTCTTGCTACCCCCAGGCGCTGTCATTCCACTCTGGGGAACTCTCATTCCAGCCCAGGGGGCGCACGGGGTGTGTGTGCCAGAAGGTAGCCTTGCCTAGTGTGCAAAAAACCCGGGGACCAGCCCTGTACCCAATCACTCTTGCTAAATCACCATATCAGTTCTGGTGTCTGTGTAAAGCGTACTTCAGCTTAGACTGACATTTAGTCTCTGAATTCTATTAATGAATTCTTCCTCAGGATAGGAATACAACAGTTAAGGCAAAGGAGTCTTTTCCCTTCACTTTAAGGTGAACCTGTCTGACTTTTCCTGTCAGACTCACTGACTCCAAACTCTGTCAGAAACCAACTGACAGACCCTCCAGACTGGTTCCAACTGACAGAACCTCCAGAATGGAATGAACCAAACTGAACTGAACTCCCTTCAGTATTCAGCTAATCATATAGTTTTTCTCAGCTGCCACTGGCCAGTCAGAGACAATGGGAAGCCCATCACTCAAGCTCTCCATTCTAGTGGGCTGCTAACCCTTCTCCTCCAAATCCAATTATTTATTACAGCAAAGCCAACAACAATATCAATTCACAATAGCCAGTGAATTAGTGAAAATACAAAATAAAATCTGAGATTATATATATATATTCCAGAATAAATAAAAGCAAGTTACAGTATATCTTCCATTACAGGGGATTTACATTTTCTGATCACTAAGCAACAAAATCTGGCTACAGCATAAGATACAGAGCTTTGAGAATCTTCTAGGAGAAAATTGCATAGAATCTCTGGCCTAAATTTCAGATAAGAATGCAGAGGGTTAAATTTAGACAGAAGTGGAAATATAAAATAAGACCGTTCTTCCTGGTAAAATTTACAATACATGAGTACATGGGTGGTGGATTCTACCATTCTCTTTTTGTAGCAGGAACTCCTTTGCATATTAGGCGACACACTCCTAATGTAGCCAGTCCTCCAAGAGCTTACAGTGGCCCCTGTAAGAAGAGCTCTGTAAGCTCTTGGTGGATTGGCTACATTAGGGGTGTGTCGCCTAATATGCAAAAGAGTTCCTGCTACAAAAAGAGCCACTACCTAAAACCTTTCCTTGTAGTACAGCAGAGGGAAGTGCCTCAAAATGGGTTCTGGGAAAGGCTTATCTATAGGGTTCATAAGTCAGACAAGTACAGAGCGGCTTTAAAACTGGGCCAAGGTTTTAAACATCTAAAACTCTTTGGAAGTAAGACTTTTTCATTTATTTCTGATTCTGCTGCACTAGGAACCTGGTTTTTAAGTGCAGTCCATCACATCAACCTATGGTAAAACACAATGACATTTGTAAAACAGATATGCAATTAGTGCCCTTAAGATGAGCAAATGGTCCTTCCTTGGTTTATGTCTATATTATCCAGGGATTGTAGAAGAAAATTCAAGAGCCTGCAAACCTGTGTCTTTGACTCTTTATGGTCAAAAAGAGGAGGATTACTGGAGGTTAAAAGAAGCCTTATTGATATGTTCCCAGAGTATTCAGAAAATCAGGATGCTGCCTGCTGGCAGTGCCTTCCACAATTCATTCTTTGATCAGGAAAAATAATTTCCCCCACAAAAGACCAAAAGACCTTGGAGTATATTCTTCCTGCACCTCTGGGATTAGGAGACCAGAGGATCTTGAGGAGCCTCCATTTAAGGATGTTACGCCATGCAACAGCAGGGATACTGATGAAGCATTTACATTCATGACTTGTTGATTCATTTACCTCTTTTCCTTTTGTGACTTCTGGGCAGTCCCAGGCCTATATTTGCTATCAGTGTACAGTATGCAGCTTTAACCAGAGGAGAGTGGTTAGAAGTGAGAAGAGAATGAAACTGATGTAACTAAATGCATCATGACTGAAGAAAAGAAGATATAACCATACAAAGAACAGGTGGAAGAATCAATGGACATTGCCTCATGTAGACAATTGGCTTGAACATGCTCAGCACCTGTGAAAGAAGATTACCTATTCTCTGTTCTGCTTACCACAACTATCCATGGAGAAGAGACATTTTGGAAGTTGGAGAATTTCACCATCCATAAAAAGTGGGAGAGACACTGTCAAAATGGGCATTCATTCTGGGTTATGAGCATTCCTGATGCAGGTTTTTCCCTCATACCACATTCACCCACTGCATGTTTCATCAGTATATGTTTTAGCTGTGAAGACTCTTCTGCTCTCATCTGTATCTGCTCTGAAGTAGAGGTGTGCGGATGGATATTAATAACCTAACAAAATGTTGAATTTTCCCATTATCAGATCAAGTTGCCAACATCTGACACAGTAAAAGGATTCCCAATAGTTTCCAAACTCTGATAATATTAATCTGCTGATTATTGGAAACATCTGGAATTGGGTCATGAGGCTTGTTATCAGTTCTCTGCAGCTTGCCAGAGAAATGAGGGGAGAAGGCCGATCTCCTGGCCAATCTTATCCCCATGTCATGGGCCAGCCAGCTGGCACCTGCTCAGAGGAGGAGGAATCAGAGAAGTCCTGCCTGCACTGGTGGAATACTCACCTGAGCAGCTAGACTGAGAAACAGACCCAATTTCAGAACCTGTGGTCTGCATGTGACTCTCCGTGGGCGACCCTTTTGCCTGGATTACATCAGCTGATATTATATAGGGTATATGTCTGTATGTGTTTCTATGTGTGAATATGTGGTGACAATTCCAGCTTTATGAATGTTATTCTGTGCACATAGGAGGGACCCCAGCAGCAACTGTGTAGAAAAAGAAATTTCAGCAGGTGCTTCTCTTTCCTTGCATTGTGTCACCTTAAAATCACACATCCAAGCAAGTATCCTGTAAATTCACACTTGTTTTCTTGTTCTTGTCATACAGTGCATCAAGCATGGGACACGAACCAGGAAATAGGAGAAGGCATGCTGCATTTTGTAAAGACAGGAAAGGATCTAAAGTTATGTTACTGCCAAGGAGGTTGGTAAAACAAACATATGCTGTCCAAAACAGCTGTAACAATGAAATGCATCTAATTCTCTTTCCTGGGATGTTAGCACCCCCTACTGTTCCTCCTGTAACCATCAATTGCTCAATTATCCTTGTTTATGTAGTTAATCTTAATGTAGGCAAAGTGTAACAGCAAAGGATTAGGAGAAGGATAACAGTCTACATGGCCATACAGTGTACCCTGTTGTGTCAATTTGTTTCCAGTAGTATTTTTATTCATGCAAAGATATTGGACTGTGGAGGTTGTGCACCGTTTAGCACTGTGTTGCTCTTTAGCTAAAGTTGCCTAGGTTAGCTTCTGAAAACTTAATGAGATTTGTCCTTAGGTTTCCTTACCTTTCTTTACAGGTTACTCCTCCACCCTCTGTCTTCTGTTTGCTGCAGCATTCAGGACTCCAACACGATAATACCCTGAAAGAAGGTTGACAAAATACAACACTGTGGTAAATGAGGAAGATAAGTGAACATGCCTCAGATGAGTGACCATGTGCCAGTGGTACAGTATCTGCTGTGCCTGCAGAAAACCCCAGGTTCAATAAACAGAATCTTCAGTTAAAAGGATCAGATAGTAGGAGACGTGAGAGGCCTCTGCCTGAGACCATGGAGAGCTGCTACCAGTCAGAGCAGACAAAACTGACCTTCATAGCTCAAAGGACACACCGTTTATGGCATGCCCATATGTTTGTGAGACCTTCTTAATGTCTATTGTTATTCCACATGCTGGATTACCTGACTCCTTTGCCAGTCATTTGGCAGCTACTCAGAGGGGATGTGTAACCTTGTTATAAATTTAGTAAGTATTCTCTCACTGAGTGGAGTATGTTGGAGAATAATTTTTTTTTTAATCCTGGCTATTACGTGGATCAATTCAATTATGCCCCCCCCTTCATATGCAATAACATGGCAGCTGCTTCTTTGTAAAGTAGTTCCATGTAGCTGTGGAACATGTGTGAACAACTCTAAAACCACAAGGGTGGGGGGCTGTTACGTTGGTCTTCTCACCCAATTGCCACAAAACCTATAAAGAGGACCACAGATGAGAAAGAACCATGCAAGTGGCCCCACCTATGCCATTCTGCTGCAGGGGTATATGTATTTTTAAAGGTAGGGGGTGGTTTGATGGATTTCCCTGGGAAAGGAGGTCATGAAGAGGGTTGGACTAGTAGAAAGAGGAAAGAAGAGTTAGTTTTATACCCCACTCTTCATTACCTGAAAGAGTCTCAGTGTGGCTTACAATTGCCTTCCCTTCCTCTCCCCACAACAGACACCCTGCGAGGTAGGTGGGGCTGAAAGAGTTCTGAGAAAACTGTGACTGACCCAAAGTCACCCATCAGGCTTCATGTGGAGGAGTGGGGAATCAACCCCTGTTCTCCACATTAGAGTCCGCTGCTCTTAACCACCACACCAAGCTGGCTCTCCAAGGAAAACTGCATTGTGAGGAGTAAATGGGAATTTTTTTCTTTCCCTATTTGGGAGGACTTAAG
>NW_015176027.1:379632-382464 GCF_001447785.1 Gekko japonicus | reverse complement strand
ATTTGGATTGAGACTAGGGAAAGAGTTATGTTGTACAGCTTGGTGGCAGCAAGGAGACAACTCAAGGCAATATTCTTAATACAATGTTTTATTCTTCCGTCCTTGTTACAGCCCCTGCTCTACTTTTCCTGTTTTTCTTTCCCCCTTCTACCCTGCCCTTTTTATTTCAGTATCAAGAGGACTAGTCTGCCCAACATCAGACTGTGCTCTCCTTAATGGGACAAACTTCTACAGATCAACAATGAAACAAGCTGCAGCTAAGACAGAAAAAGCTGGGAAGTAGAGAGACTACAAGAGGGGTGAGAATGCAATTAAGACAAGAAGAAGAGTTCCTTTTGCAGTCAACCTGCCCTCTTATCCTTTAACTACCTCTTGGTTACAGTGGTTTAATACCTGTATGCTATGTTGTAGTTTAACAATAGTAAACTCTGGCCCCGGTCACACGGGCCAGATAACGTGGGGGGGGGAGGTGTGGCTATTTGTGTCACCGCAATTTAATCCGCCACTACCTGATCCAACATCGTGGTGGAAGACCGGGGTTGTTTCCGGCGGCACGTGTTTCTGGCAAGAGGAGTGCACTGGAGCGATCAGACGGAGGAAGTCCATCTGCGGCCCATCACAAGCTTTTGATAGTGGATTGTCACAGGTACCTTTTAACTCCGGATCTTTGGCCGGACGAGATGGGTTGGCTACAGGTGTGCGATGCTTGCCAGACCCACCCGGCATCAATGAGTATCCTGCGGCAACTTCTGCATGTGATCGGGGCCTCTGTTCAGTAGATTTTAGTTAACCCATTGATCAGCAGCCTACCCAAAATGTCAGTCAATTAAAGGAAAACAATATTTTTAATTATGGTGTTCCCTGATGGACCTGCTAACCCTGCAACAGTAGTCCATCGTTAGGGATAATATATGCTGTAGGAAACATCTTATAAGCAGGAAAAGACTAAATACTTGGAGGTCTTATGTGAAGCACAGTCTTAGTGTCCCCTAACCCTTAAATTGAAGTATTCTAGAAATTCCTCCTATGGCTTAGGCTATCAGTATCTTGTATTAATATACAGCTAGAAAATTTATTTATTTATTATATTTATGCCCCACCCTCCCAGCCATGGAGACTGTACCCCTAAATTTTCAAAGGGCACAGCAGTTGTTACCCAAGTAAGCATGCAAAATGGTTTTACAGGCCCCTGCTATGAATAAAACCCAAGGGCAGGTGCTCAAAACACAATTATAATGTGGCAATATATCATGATGAATGATAAATTCTGTGCTTCAGAACAACAGGAACTGATTCTAGCATAAGTGGCACAGTTATAACTGCAGTCCTTATGGAAGCGCCTCACCCTACAGCAGGGGTGTTGAACTCATTTGTTATGAGGGCCGTATCTGACATAAATGAGACCTTGTTGAGCCGGGCCATGTGTGGCATAAAATGTAATGCCAGGTAGCGGAGATATACACTTTATAAAGGACACAAACACAAAGGGTTTTTTAACTTAAAATAAAAACATGCTTAAAACAGCACTCTTGCAATATTTTGTTTATTTAGCAGTATCTGATAACTGACACCTCTTGCTCTGAATTATTGCATCAAAATGTCTGTGCTGTTGCAATCTTGAGTATGCTGTTCAAGTGTGTACCTGTAAGCTGCAAACCTACTTTTGATTTATTGACATTCACCACAGAAATCTCATGCTCAGAGTTCTGAGTCTAGGACCCAGGGGAAAACATGAAATGGCTGAGCGATTGAGAGTCTGGTGAAGCAAGCTATGATGCAGCAACAACAGAACAGGAAGCAGAAGATGGTCAGTTCCAGTGCAGGCCTGATAGAAGACCTCCAGGGGCCTGATCTGGCCCCCGGGCCACATGTTTGACACCCCTGCCCTACAGAGTGTGCCAGTAACTGTTCACAAACACTTCTTCTGAGCACAACAGTAGCATTTAGAACATAGTTGGTGCTGTGTAAAAAAATTACAGCACTAATAGCAGCAATATTTGCCAATCCATCGTGGAGCTGGTTTAAGGGTAGGACAAAGTCTGTGTTTTATTTTAAAGGTAATCAAAAGCTAAAATATATTTTTCCTGTCTGATTCCTTATATGTCAGTTGAATTTTTCTCCCTTATTTTTTGTGGACAACCTCAGTCACAGTCTTCATGAAAAACTTCTCATGGAGAGCATGAAACTAGAGAAGAACATCATAAAACTAATCTCCCCATGTTTCTGAACTGGTTGTAGCAGTATTGTGCTTCTGTTGTGGTGATACTAATATTGTGCCTTCTTGAGGCATCTGTAACAAAAGAGAAAGAAAAGTAAAATTGATTAAGTGGTAAGCTTTTATTGTGAAAGATCAAATAATAGCACTACCTACCAGAAGGGGGAAGTGTTGTGCTATGCAATTGTGATCCTATTCTCTCGCTCTCGCTCTCGCTCTCTCGCTCTCCCCCCCCCATGTCCTGAGAATAAAAAGTTGATGTATAGTAAAATATTTCTTGTTTCTATTTGGTGAACAATAGTACAATATTCATGTTGAAATTTAAGTGAATAACAGTGCAATTCTTAGCAGAATTACACTATTGACTTCAGTGGATCTAGAAAGGTGTAACTCTCTTAGGACTACACTGTGAGAAACTATGTCTCCATAGGGAAAAGATGGGAGTACTGCATCTATTTTGTTGGTATAATTTGTAGCAGTACAAGTCCTTACTTTTCAATAAGAGATTCATCTTAAGAGGCAGGAGGCATAGTGTTAGTGTAGTGATGGAGTTATAGTTTTGTATAAAAATCTGTATTGGTAAGGGGGTAGTTCAAGTTGCTAAATTCCCCTCCATA